>NC_142009.1:270205775-270358275 GCF_049901735.1 Notechis scutatus | reverse complement strand
AAAATTGTTTGCTGATCAATGGGACAGCTCCACCTCTGATGCGTGAGTCAGGGACTCTGTTAGGTTTGGTTTGGCACTAGAGTTTCAATCCTCCCCCGAACTTTTCATTAGGAGCCCTAGGTCCATGGACCCCATTAAGAGAGCGTTGATGCAGGAGGCTATCAATCAACTTCTGAATATTCGGGCCATTAGAGAGGTCCCATCTGAACAACGGGGTCAAGGCTGTTACTCTCTATTGTTTGTGGTCCCAAAGAGTTTGGGGAGCCGGAGGGCAATTCTGGACCTCAAACGTCTGAACAGATCATTGCTTTATAGAAAATTCAAAATGACTACTCTCCAGTCCATTCTGCTCAGCATCAGAGAGAACGATGTCCTGACCTCTATAGATCTGACAGAGGCTTATCTACATATACCAATTAGACCTGCTCACTACAAATAGATTTTGCTATTGTGATCGGCACTACAAATATATTGCCCTACCATTTGGTCTGGCTTCGGCCCCTAGGACTTTTACCAAGGTCCTAGCGGCTTTGGCTGCCTCCCTCAGGATAAAATATATTCATTTACAATGTTATCTGGATGATATTTTAATTTTGTCATCTTCCAGACATCAAGCAAATTTGGATACCAAGATTACTCTGGAGACCCTTCAAGGTCACGGCTTTTCCATAAATTGGAATCAAAGCCATTTGATCCCTTCAACTAGGTTAGTTCATTTAGGGGCAGTGATAGATACTGTGGAGGGCAAGGTTTTTCTCTCTCAGGATAGGTTGAATAGTATCCAGTCTTTGGCCAGAGAGATGAGAGCCTTAAAGAGGGTTTCCCTGGCAGTTCTGTCTCAACTGTTAGGAAACTGATTTCTTGTATTTCCATTGTGCCTTGGGCTCCATTCCATTCTAGAGATCTGCAATGGTTCCTGCTACCTTTCCAGCGATCCAGAAGAGCCACTTCCAATGTCCGGATAAAGGTACCGCACAATGTTCTCCGATCGCTCCGCTGGTGGTCGGAAAACACGATAAACAAGGGGTGTCCTTTCAAATAACCTTGCAGGGCAACGATCACAACCGATGCCAGCCTGGTAGGATGTGGAGCTCACTTCCAATCCCACACTGCACAGGGAAGTTGGACTATTTCCGAACAATCACAAAGCATCAACCTGTTGGAGCTGCGAGCAGTTCATCTGGCGTTACGCAGTTTTCTACCCCTTTTCCAATCACGCCATGTTCTGGTCTTGACAGACAATATCACAACCAAGGCCCACGTAAACAGACAGGGGGGTACCCACTCCAAAATTCTGATGCTGGAGACGGCCAGGTTGTTCAAGTGGGCCGAGGCCAATCTGTTTTCGCTCAAGGCAGAGCACATAGCAGGGGCCTTAAACACACAAGCGGACTGGCTCAGCAGGGCCACAATAGATCAGACAGAGTGGCGCCTACACCCGTCTTAAAAGATGGCAGATGATTGTGAATGCTCCTACTGCAGCAATAAAAGTTTCTGGTCAACTATTCGATCATTTCCTCTAATGGATTTTTCTTTAAAAAATGCCAGATTTAGATGTGGGAGAAGGCACCGTCTACCCTCCTGTCAAATTCTACAGGTCTATTTCCTTATAAAAAGCCTCATATAAAAGTACACTTGATATGGCCACTTACTTTAAAGAAAGCAAGGGAGGGGAGATGGAAAACTATAGATTCCCTGCAAACTGATATCCTACAAATATAGGATGAAATTTCTTCCTCATAACCACAGAAAGAAAAGAGATGTTTACCATAAAGCCCTACAATCCACTGCACTGCATATCCATAGGAGCCAAGGAGAGATGACAAAAGGAGAGACGGGGAGGGCAAGTAGCAAAATATGGTGTTGTGGTGATGCAATGTAAATCCATTTGTGCAATGTAAAATGCATGTTTTGTTATTTTGCCATGTTTGTGGCTAGGAACAGATGTATACTCAACAGTTCAGTTTGAATTCCATAATGTTAGGTGGTGATTGCCACTAGACCCTTGCAAAAATCCTTTCTCTGGAACTTGGCACTCTCACAAGAGGCAATACGGTATGTTACTGTAAATTGCACAACTACAAACTGATGAAAGACTGGCAAAAATTTGATGGTATGTATATGAGCTTCTTTCTCCTACACTTTACAAAGGAGTTCTTACCACCTCCTGCTAGTTTCTCTTTACAAATGGTTCATTCCATTTCGAAGTTTGTTTCTGTTGCAGCTCCAATTCTCATCTGTAATTTTTCCTTTAATCAACAGAAAAATAATGACAAAGGGAGGAAGCAATGTAGATGTCAGTCACTAAGAAATGGCCTGAGTGGGTTTTTCACAAATGGTACTGGCATTTTTTAAAAAATGATACAGAGAAGAAAACTTGAGGCAATGTGAAACTTGCAATCAGCTAAGAAATGGCCTGAGTGGGGTTTTTTTTATAAATGGTACTGGCATTTAAAAATTGATACAGGGAATAAAACTTGAGTCAATGTGCAACTTGCAATCAGAAGTTATCCTTTTTTCTGCCTCTGAATCTTCACATTGTTGAAAGTAATTCACTCAGTAATGCAAATATGAATTGAAGTGATGAACTGAAAGGAGAATTAAACTTTCTCAAAGTACCCTACGCAAAACTACAATTCAGAAGATAAAGGCATTTAAAAGAGTGGATAAAGTTGGTACTACTACTTAAAAGTATAAGTCAGTTTGCTCATTGGAATATTCAAACTATAATTAAAATACCTTTTTTAAAACCAAACCTTCTGAAGTAAAAAGCCACACTCTGAGGGAGAAGGGTAGCTAAGAAATGTGAAATATAAATAACAGTCTTCAGAAAACAGCCTTTCTTAATTTGGAATCCTCCAGATGTATCAAAATATTACCAACTCCCCATGTTGCTTACATCATTAGGTGGGAATTATTGTATCAGTAACCTACTGTACCTGAAAAGCATGAAGCTCGTTAAGTAAGAAAGAATCATATCCAATACTAATGAACTGTTTGTAAAAGCTTATGAGAAAATATAACAAGATCAACCCAAGCACAGCAAACATAGATTGTAAATTTTTTTACCAGAAAATAAGCCCTATTGAATAGTGGAAGGATTTTTTTCCTGGCAATTGACCATACAATGTTGAAATCAGAGAGCTTACAGTAATTGTACTTAATTTTGTGTTGGATTACAGAATTATAAATCCATGGAACTAGATGAAGTATTTAGGCTATTGAATGGAATCCCTTACTCAGGCTAAGAATCCAAATTAAAACACCTCTGACAAATTACTGTATAATCTTCACCACATTCAGTGGGGTGGGTGGGGGGAAGGCCACTCTGACTTTAGAGAAAACAAATTGACATTATATTTGTATCTGTCCTTATGTAACTTAAATTCAGCACATACTATCCAATTAACTGTGGTGATGGAAAGTAAGACTTGGCTTTCTTTTTTTGTTATAAATGAACATTGATAAGTCTTGAAGATTTCTCTGGAAGAACATCCCTCTCTCATCCATTTCCATTTAAATGTTTCAAATGTTCACCTTTATATTCTTTGCATTATATTATAGTAATCCTTGCCTTCCTTTCTGTAACAAATTAACATATATCCTTTTACCATTTGTAATCTGGATCCCAGTTTGTTGTTACAGCTGGACATGGCTTTATTGCACGAAAATGATGTGCACTTTTAACAGCTATTACAAACAGATTGATGGCATTTGGATGATATATAGTGATGTATAGGAGGCATTATGGACCACATTTTTCTTATACCAAAAGATGTAAATGCTGGAAATGAAGATTTAATGAAAATACTGAAGGGTGCTGGGCCCAGCATCAAGCACTATTTGATATCTCCACTATGTTTGGTAACACTGTACAAGTACAGGATTATTTTGGAACAAGAAAGGGGCTTTGAGGCCCTGCAGATGTTTTTCAATTAATTCAACTCTAAGGCAATGGAAGTGTAGTCCATAGTAATTTGAGAGAAAGAAGTTTTCCACAGAAGATAGTATATAGGCAGGCCATTTTCTAATGCCTCATTTTTAGTCAGTAAGACATGTTAAAATGATGACTGATTTTAAACATCCTTAATTGCAAGACAGTAAGCAATATAGGCAAAATGGGCTAAAGACTTATAGCAAAGATAGTGGGTTGATCACTATGGAAAACAGGATGCTAGGCTGTGTATCACCTCTTTTGCATATTTGTATCTGGCCCCTGGAGCCAAAAGCAACAATCCTGACTTTCTTTCTCAGACTCAGGAAAACCAGGCACAGATACTCAATTTAACAACACAGATCATATTTACCAATCTAGTTTCACTTTCATTTTTCAAGTAATAAAGCACAACTATGTATACACTTATACTTATTATCTTGTAAACAATTGGCAAATCAAATAAATAAATAAATAAATAAAAATATAGGTCCACGCTGAGTTCTACACAAGTCATTGATTACACACGTCATACAGTATTCCCTTAGTCAGTTCAACCTGTGGAAATGTAATTTACACAAGAAAAAGGAGAGAACAGGAATAGAGTTCTGTTCTCACCCAACCCTGTTACCAGCAAGAAAATCTCAAACAAATGCAGCAACTCAAACCTTCTCACCTTTAATCTACAAACAACTTCTTTGTAGATAAAAGATGGCTTGCAGCCAATTAATCCAACCAGAAAAGCCTTGACAGAATTCTTCAGATAAGCTGGAGTCTCCACACACAATCCTGAGTCCTTAGAACGTTTTTGCTTTCTGCAAAACCAGTCTTATATTCCCTGGAGGGAGGGGTCATTATGTTGCATCCTTACTCCCAAGTCACCTGTGCTGGTCCAGCTGTTCTCTTCTACGAATCATCCTGCGCTCACGCGCACTGGGGCACAGGCTCCTCGGGAAACTCCTCGTCACTGCTGCCAGCCCCCACAATCCCTGAAGGCAGCAGTCCACTCCTGATGGTCCTGGCCCCTCATCAGAGTCATCGGTCTCTTCAGCCATCTGCACCTGCTGCCAGCTAACCACAACAAGTTGCTTTAAGTTAGCAGATCATATGATTAGGTCGCTGAGAAAACATGAATCTTTGTCACAGTTAAGATATTAAACATAAAGAAATCATGGCAACCTCACATGTGAAATATCAAATCAGTTGATATCATTCTGGAAGAATGATTGTATTTTTGTGGTGGAATCTCCAGCTAGAGTGGGGAAGGTGTGGAGACTGGCAAGCTTAGATTATTTGCAGGGCAGAAAGTGATGCAGAGTTGATCTAACCTCCCCCTCCCCCTTAAGAATCTCTGGCTGTTCCCAAGAGAATGCAGTCAGTCTGACAAGATTCTTACAAATAAGTTAACAACAATAAAGAAGCAACTCTGATCAGCTCATGGTGTCATTTTGGTTCCTTGCACCCTGACAATTATTTTTTTCATTAGATATGGGGACAAGGTAAGATTCCTCACACCTGGATTTTTACCTCCTGTATCACCAGACTTTGTATGTTATGATGCACAGAGAATCCCTTAATTGGGGATTTAAACACACCCTAATTCTGCTATTATTGTTGGAATAACATAAAATAAATAGTTAAATATTTGGAAGAGTGAAAAGTAGTGTTGTCTACCTGAAATAACATATTAAAATATTTTACATAGGTTTATTCAAGTTTTAATCTATCCAGATGAACTTAGCTGGTTTTACACATACTGATATTTTTGTAACACTCAGCAAGGTTTTAGTAGAATAGGATAGGCAGATAAATTAAAAAGTACCAGGTTCTATGGGGTTGGATTAGCTTCAATGGCATGTTTAAGTCTGTATGCTAGTCATATGTTGGACATGCAAGGAACCTAGGAAATACAGCAAAAGATACTTCATTTCTCTTGCCTAAAGGGCCATCCAAATCTGGAGCTGCAAGTTCTTACTTTATAGTTGTTCTTTTTTTTTTTTTTTTATTTTAGTTTTCAATAGAATACTTTACTATAAAATAAGCAGTTTTTACTGTAGACAATGACTCCTTTCACATGCCAAGTTGATTTCCTACAGATGTTGTCTATTTCCTTTCACTTCCACCAAATACCATTCTCTCAAATGCTCTCCTTCCTTCATATCTTGTTTTTGGGTTTGCTACCACCCCTTTGCTACTAAAGTGACAAATTGTGTTTGAAGAATAAAAGTATTCATCTTTTGGGAAGGTTAAAGACTGTATAGTCTTTGTGAAGTATTCCAGGAACTGCATAAGGATGTGGCAAAAGACAACATGGATGTGTCAAAGCCAGAAGTAGGTGATCCTGGAGCAAAAATGGATAACCCTTGAAAAAAACGGATCTTGAAAAAACTTAGATAGGATAAATATGTAAAGTGTGAACATCTGTTAGAAAACATCTGCTCCATCATATGTGGCAATGTGGTTTCCTTTTTTTCAAGATCAATTTTTTAAAAATTAATTGCATGCCCCTATCACTTCTTTCCCAGTCTTAAAATGATGAAATATAATTGCGGTCTAATGAAAACCGGCATCACAGATGAATGGCAGGAGCTCCACAGAAAGCTTCAAGGGAGACCTGTATTTAAAAATCAGCACCCATGATTTAAAGTTCAATTAAAATAGTAGGACAGGATTTTCTCCAAAATTTAACTCTATTCTACCAGGCTGTGGAAGGAAAGGGCGCTGCCACACATGATGGAGCAGAAAAAAGTTTTTTTTAATAAAACAAGCCAAGACAAAGGACAACAGTCTGGTTATTTTAGGCAGTACAAGGCCTTGTAGCAGCTATGTGGTATCTAGCCAGATGCTTCCTAACAGATGTTCACACTTTACATATTTATCCTATCTAAGTTTCCAATAGAACAGTTTACTATAATATAGAGTCTAGCTCTTATACTGGTAGATGTATATAAAGAGAATGGGGGGGGGGGAGCATGACTTATATAATGATGTTTATGGACACAGGAAAGGATTTTATAAATTCTGCAAGTTATTGGTATATTTTTAAAAATGTAGATGCAACAATTTTTATTCTAGCCTGAAGATTACCGAAGTTATCATCAATCATCCATCCTACACAATCTGGCTTTCTGAAAGGGTGCCAAGTTTCTGATAAAAATGGTAGATATTTCAGCAGCATAGTCTTGAGAAATATGAAATGACCGTAGTGGTCTTTTTGGTCATGGAAAAAGCCTTCAATATTGTACAAATTAAATTTTTAGAGCAGGTGGTAAAAAAAGTTTTATTTCTTGGATTAACACTATTCCTGTGATTCTGCTAGAAATCTTTCTAATCAGATTATTTTCCCTCCATTAAGATTTATTGTGAAACTCATCAAAGTTGTTTCTTATCTCCTCTTATATATAATTTGGCACTGAACCCATTGGCTTGTCTTATTAGACTCTTTTGTGATATTCAAAGCATGCAGATGGCAGAAATGAAGCTGAAGTTATAGCAAATGGCTTCTATATTTTTGGCCTTTTTAAAAATTAACAAAGGTTTTTTGCCAGGTTTCTGGAAACGTACAGCAATATGATGAATACAGTACAGTCTGGAATCTATTGTTTTTAATCATTTAGTTATGTTTGACTTTGGGTGACTTTATAGGCAAGTGCTCTCCATGCTATCCTGTCAAGCACAGCTTCTTTCAATCTAATATTTTATCAAGAGGACCTAAGGAACCAGAAAACTTTAGGCTTTAAATAAATAAATATTCATAGGAAAAAAACCCTTCTTGGCAGATTTGAATATTTCAAATTGTTTAACAAACAATTGTTTATTAATCTGGTATTACTTGATTGTTTAAAAATACCTTTCAATTTCTGGTAAAGAGTCAGTGTGAAAGTATTGTGAGTATCATTTCAGAAATGATCTTCTAAGAGGGATATTGAGGAGCCTCGGTGGCGCAGTGGTTGGAGTGCAATACTGCAAGCTACTCCTACTGCAATTTGGCAGATCGAATCCCACCAGGCTCAAGATTGACTCAGCCTTCCATCCTTCTGAGGTGGGTAAAATGAGAACCCAAATTGTTGGGGGCAATAGGCTGACTCTGTAAACTGCTTTGAGAGGGCTGGAAAGCACTATAAAGCGGTATATAAGTCTTATTGCTATTGCTATATCGATGTTACTTCTGCTTAATTAACCCCCCCAGTTATAACTTCTGTATGAATTTTTTAATTATATGATTTGGCATATTTCTTCACTGCTATATTGTATGGAACTAAATGTTATTGATTATATATGGGCCTATATTTGGCACATTTGAAATATTGGCCAACACTAGTGTATATAGAGGCAAGTATACACAGAGGTCCAGAGACACATGTATATTTGTGTGTGTGTGTGTGTGAGAGAGAGAGAGAGAGAGGCGGGGGGGGAGAGAGAGCGAGAGCGCTTTTTTAACAGTGGATTTATCTGGCTCTCCAAAGGGCATATGACAACTCAAGTTTTAGAAATATAGCAAGCTGCTTACATAAGAGGCAGTTTATGAATAGAGATTGTTGCATAGAAATGTAGCTACTCTTGTGGACAATCACATTACCTCTGCAGAAAGTAATGTACTCTACAGATATTAGAAGAGAAAGTGGGTTTCTTTGAAATGAGATAACTTTTACAAAAACTAAGGATAATATCCCCAATAACTAGCATAATTTTAGAGATTCAGATACACTATATGCAACTAGTACAGTATCACAGTATTATGCAATAAATATATAAAAAGTACAATGACTGGCTGCCTCTGCTTCCTTAGGGGCGGGGAAGGGCTCATCTGGACCAAGGGTGAGTCTCCCCCTCAGTTTCCCCTGAAGGATCTTCCGTAGCTTTTGCCTTCTCCCTACATCTTCCCTCTGTTAAAAATCCCCCCACACACACACTTATTTTCGGGCGGATAGATTTCGTGTCTGAGCATTCTCACATGGCGGTGGGTCTTTCCCCCCCCCCCAAAAACAGTTAAAAAAAGAAAAAACAATATATCCTCATGCAAGAACTTTTCTGCTTCCGATTACCCCCATGCTTAAAAGTTGCAAAGGAAACACGGAAGCAGGGAAGCGGCTGCCCAGCTCCGGAGCTCCACACCATTTTTTTTTCAGAGGGGAATCTGACTCGAGTATAAGCCGAGGGGGTTTTTTTCAGCACAAAAAATGGGCTGAAAAACTCGGCTTATACTCGAGTATATACGGTACCTATTATTCTGTAAGCGATTGACAAATCAAATAAATAAATAAACAAACAAACAAACAAACAAACAAATAAATAAGTCTGGAACATTTCCAAATTGCTGGATGTTTTTATGACCCTCTGGATAATTTTATTTTATACTGTGTACTTCTAATAACTGATGAGATTGATAGTGAAATTGCCCAAATGTGGCCATCCTATCTCCATCATGAGATTATATTTTTCAAACAGTGCACAAGTGGAAGTTAAGAAATGAGTTTCCAGACCTGTTACATCTTTGACTTTTCCACACTGGCAATTCCAGTTGAATAACTTTTTGAAATGAAAAAAACACCGAACTGTAGCATTTGTCCATTCATTCCCTTTAGTAGTACCATTCATATGAAATACTGATAACATTTAGTGGCAAAAATGCAACAATAAGAAAATCCAAAAGTGGAGCAACTTATTTCCATTAGGGTCTACTTTCCTTATTCCTGAAGATTGGATATAACACAGGTAGTCCTCAACTTACAACCATTTGTTTAGTCAAAGTTACAATGGGTCAAAGTTACAATGTCACTGAAAAAAGTGACTTATTACCATTTTTCACACTTACAATCATCGCTGCATTCCCATGGTCACAGGATCAAAATTCGGACACTGGCAACTGGCATGTATTTATGATGGTTGCAATGTCCAGGTGTCATGTGATTGCATTTTACAACCTTATAACAAGCAAAGTCAATGGGGAAGCAAGATTCACTTAATAACCATGTTACTAACTGCAGTGATTCATTTAACAACTATGGCAAGACAGGTAAGAAAATGGGGCAAAAGTCATTTAGCAATCGAAATTTTGGCTTGAGTGTGGTTATAAGTCTAGACTACCTTTTATTAACATCACTTAACAACAGCTCTGTATTTAGCAGAGAACATCTTTGGTCTACAGGCCTCATGAATTTGGTTATGCCTTGCCTTTCCCCCCCTCTTCTTAGCAAACTCTTGTCTGATGAATTTGAAAATTGCTGGGATTTATTTTTATTTTTTGGAGTGGGATGTCATTTTGGGTGGTACATCACCCAGTGATGGGTTTTGGACTTTTTTTTCTCTGTAAGGGCAAATACTGCTATGATACAGTGTGGTGATTGTTTGTGTGTGTGTGTGTGTGTGTGTGTGTGTGTGTGTGTGTGTAAAACTATATATTTTATAAGCTTTATATGAAAAGTCTTGATGAAATAGATCATAAAGTTATACAGCTATTCAAACACAATCCATTTTCTGCCATGATCTTCTTGGGAAAAAGCTATTTTTCAATGGAGTGGAGCTAAATAATTTATACATGTAAAAAGTTGGCTCCCTGACTTGGAGAGGAACAGTAAGCTTCAATGCATATATGAGAGTAAGACGAGAAATTCTTACTACGAAGAAAATTATGATACAATGACCTTCTTTTCAAGTGAATAAAAAAAGAAAAAAAATGCACAAATGGGTGACTCAGTTGAAAGGAGATTCACTTCTGAAAAATCTGAAAGAAATTCCGTTTCAAAGGACCATAACTGGCATTGCAATTTTAAATGTTATTGCATCTTGAACAAGGCTGGAGAGCGGGGCATGCTGAATGATCTGAGGGGCACTCTGATACTGCTATGAGAAAAGCTAGCCACTTCTGCAAATTCTAAATAGAATGACTAGGGGAAAACTGGAAATGTGTGGATTAAGACTTCGAAATTGGACTATTTGTAAAAACAAACATGTGGGTTTTTTATGCTGATTTACTAAAGTGGCTGCAATATGCTGATGGGAATGATGTAGCCATCAGACTTAACAATGTTGAGGACTTCACAACTTGCTATTATAAATATTATAGGAGGGCATATTTTACTCATCACATTCATGAAAAAGAGGCTGAATTAATGTTTTTTTTTAAATTTTGTGCCTGTGCACAAACATCTACCCTCCCCAACCTTCTGTTCTCTTAGCTGGGAGTGTGTGGATTTATAGTCACAACACATCTGGAGAAATTGCTGATATATTCACTAGGATAGACTACATGGATATCCTTAACCTAAATAGATGGGATTTCTGAATTAACATACTGCTTTTAAATCTTTTTCACAATGAAAGTTTATCTCAGAGATTGCATCTCTCCAGGATAAGACTCATCATTGAAATGTGAACAATTACAACACAAACATAACTTTTAACAAAGTACCAAAGTATGTTTCCCAATAATATTTAAACATATTTACAAAAGATTATCAAAACTAGAATGCTTTTCTGCTAATGGTAATTAGAATGTGTACTTTCATAAACAGGGAAAAATGATATATTTGCTCAAATAAAAATACATTGGAAGAGCTGATGCTACAAAGTGCTCATGTGTTGAAAGAAAGTTCTAACAGAATACTAGAGGTGCTTTTCCATTAACCCTTATCATCAGGAGGGGAAATTACACTCAGCTTTTAATCTCTGTAAACTGCATCAAGCAAATGACACTTTATCCAAGAATCAGAACATTAAAGCATAGACAGCATAGATTGGGACATTTGAATCTAAGGGAGAGATGGAGAGAATACATTCTGACACTGAATTGGTACCAGCGTGATTTAAATTCGAAGGCTAAGCTTCAATATTGACAGGCACTCAGAAACAGATATATTTTAATAATCAGTCCCAAACAGTAATTTTTACTATTCCATAGTAATGAACTGTTTTGTTTTTCCGATTCATTAGCTAAAATAAATGTCACTTTAGGACACTGAAGGATACGTGACATTTGGGGTATGTGTGGGCATATTTGGCATTATTAAAAAGCATTCATGATCAGATTGAAAGGGGTGGAAGGATGACTATATGAAACTGGCAATTGTGGTGGTACACAATTAAGCTCCCACTACTCTTTTTTTCTCAGACATGAGGAAGATAAAAGGCATGAAGGGGGGAAAGCACATTCAAAGAGGCAGGGAAACAAACAGCTGAAAATGTGGATAACGATAGAGGGACTAGTACTGTATGTACTCTGAAAGCAGTAACAATAATGATAAAGAGACAAAGAGAGGTAGGCAAATGTAACTTTTCCTTTCTATACAAATAATTAGAGAAAACAGTTCTACTGATATAAAAAGGAGAGGGAAAACTTCCAAACAAAGCTAGAAGGTTATGGAAACCTACCCGCTTAACTACCTCCAGGCATTCTATGTTGGGACTAAGTTACTGCTCTTCTCTATTCTCTTTGTAGAAAAAAAATATGTGATACAATTTCATCTATTAATTTTTAATAGATCTATTAATGCTTTTTTAAAAATAAGTGGGAAGGGCATGGCAGGTTATATTTAATCAAGAATCCTACTACCTCAATGATGGAGATGGGACCTTCACTTGATTTGGGGCAAGATAGAGCAATTAAAAAAAAAATCTTAATGAAAATCTATCAATGTATTCCACAGTTACATATTTGAGGGGAGGGAAACCATCACTGCTTATAATCAGCCAAGGATAAAAGCACTTCTCACAAGAATCCCTGACACATTCAAGGATGAATTTCTATCTTGTCTCACCCACCAGTTTTTTTACCCTGACGGGTAGAAAAAGCTAGTTTGGTACTAGTCTGGAGAATATTGGTTCTTCCATAATGATCCAATGGTATTTATCTTTTTACTAATTTGAACAATGCCAATCTAGATTACTTCAATGTACAGCAAAAATAAGTTTGCAAGAAACTAACACTGCATCTATAAAGAAAAAAACTGAAAAATAACACATCAGAAATAGAAAATATTTTCTCATTTTGTAAGAGAAGATGACGGGCCCTTGGCTCTCTGCCAAACAAGGAATCAATAGACACAGACTGCCCAGTATTAGTCAAAGATACTAAAACATTCGGTATGAAATGAAATTTCAGAGCTTTCAAAGGAAAAGAATAGAAATATATTCCATTCATTAAAGTCTTCTTAATTTTAAAATCACATTACTTGCAGCACTCCAACCATTCATTTTTTTAATTTATTTTTTGTTATCAAAGACAATGTCCAGAAACAGTACTAAAGAATCAGTTCATGGCATAGTTTTACAAAAATTTCTACCAGACAATTATTGTATAGTTGGATGTATTTTTTAATTAATGATGAAGTAAATTAATCAATGAAATTGCTAGCAAAAATCTTGTAAAGAAATATGTATTCTGATTGTTTAAATCTGTTGGTTGGAGCATGTTGAGTGGTCATAACAACATTAGTGAAAGGCAAGCATAATTCTTGCCCATCAGGAGAATGAGACATGGCTCTTCTAAAATGTCACTGATCTTTCAGAAAGAGGCACCATATTTTATATTCTGCACATACAAAATTTGTTCATGTCACTTAAATTACATAATGCAGCAGTGTTAAAAGTCTTATAGTTTATTAATGGCAAAGAACTGAGCCCAAAATTCATATATGATTCATGGGAGAGACATATTCTCAGAAAGACAAAGAGTATAAAACAATAGTTCCTGTTGAATGTGTTTCAGTGTGCAGTGTGCATATAACAAAGTTCAAACAGTGCCCTATCAAATTGTTCCATGCTGTGTAGCCAGTCTGAACAGTAAAAGGCTTTCCTTTTAACCATATGTTAAAATGCAAAATCACATTCTACAAAAGTCAACAATATGGTTGGTTGTAATAGTTCAAAGTAAAAGTTGCTATGAATTATTTTGCTTGCCTTTATTTGTCAGCCTCTTCATATATGGGATACTTGACTGTCTCAATTTTCTCTTTTACTTTATAGGAAGGGTATAAACCTGTTCTCCCTAATTTTCTATTGATGCCTTTGGAATAGCCATCCCAGTGGTTTCCAGCAACACCAATTATATCTCCAGCTTCCATAGGAATTTCATCAGCAGTTTGAGGATGATGAGCATAAATTGCAATCTGGTTGTGGGCATTCTGTCCCCCAAAATAATAAATATCATCCAAAGAATGAAAATAGGCAGATGCATCAGGATGTAATGTCTGCATGATTTCATAAGCAACTCGACAAACCTAGAAAAATAAAGAGAAAATATTAACAGGTTTGTATTATTTAGTATCTGCCCATTGATTAAACATAACTAAAATAAACATATATTAGACTTTGCTTCTGTTTATTCCTAACACATATTCAATAATGTAATGGAATGCAACTCTCCTTACTCTTTTACAGGTGGTCCTCGACTTGCAACTGTTTATTTAGTGACCATTTGAAGTTACAATGGCACTGGAAAAAGCAACTTATGACTGTTTTTTATGCCTATGACTGTTGCAGCATCCCCATGGGCATATGGTCAAAATTTGGATGCTCAACAACTGGTATGTATTTATGATGGTCACAGTGCCCTGAGGTCATGTGATCACCTATTGCAACCATAAGACGAGCAAAGTCAATGGGGAAAACAGATTCATTAACAACTATGTTGTTAACAACTGCATTTATTCACTTAACAACTGTGGCAAGAAAAGTGGGGCAAAATTCACTTAACAATTGTCTTGTTTAGCAATGGAAACTTTGGGCTCAATTGCAGTCAAGGACTATCTCTACTATATTTTATAATGTACAAAATTCAAACAATTCCAATCCTGAAAAGGTCATCTAATGTGTCTTCTCTATCAGTTACTATTTTAGGTGATACTGTTTGACTGTTTCCATTCTACTTGTTAATGGTTTGGGGGTCTGCAAAATGTGGTATGAATGCACAAAATATAAAGCATCACTATCACATCTTATTTTTTTAGGAAAGTTTTCCTTGTCATAATCCACCTCTAATTTATTAAGAACAGATGTTTTCCCACAAATAGTAATGATTACATTTTCAGTGATGACTTAAGTCATAGTGCTCTACACTTTATAGGCTGATATAGCTCCCTACTGATTTTTTTTAAATAATTCTTCAAAACCCTGCTACAACAAAATTAGCGCATATTCTTCATTAAACCCTTCAGAGTGTTAAAGTAGCCTACAGAATCTTTATCACATGGCTATATTGGATCAAGTTCAGATTTTGAATGGACCTTTGTCAATTCCTCAGAATTGACTCAAGGGACCATGACTTCTGCTCCTTGTACCTGAGATCTTGTATGACAGGTATATTTTCAGTAACTCCAAAGCTGCCAGGATGACGTGCAAGACAAATGGTTCTATATAGCTTCCACTTGAATATACTCAGTAAAGGGGAGTCCATTATTTCACAGCATAACTGCTGGCTCCACTGCTGAGCTACTCTATAAGGAAACTTTTTAAACATTTAATTGAAATCTGTTTTCCTGTAACTTAAATGAATAATTATTCTGTCATGCATGCTGAAATGAGAGAAAACATGTCTTGACATCCTATGTAAATTCTTTTCAGATTTTTGAAGGGTTCTATCATATTACATCAACACCTAAGCTCAATTGTGTTTTTTCATGACTAAACTTCCTTCAATCTTTCTTCGTAGGGCTGAGTTCCAATTTCTCCTAATCCTGTTTTAAATAATATAATCTCATTTGTGGTGATTGGGAGGAAAAAGATGACTGTTCTCACCACAGCGTTATTAATGTGAGTTAATGTCACAATATTAGTTGAAAAGCATCTCTGCATTTAGTATTTTATAAAATAAAAGAGGAAGTGCAAAGAATACAATTTGGATTATGAATTTGGGGATGCCTTTTACACCTTTCCATTCCATTTCAAAACAGATATGTAACTGTTCTGTAGATAAAAATCAATAGTTGATGACGATGCTTCAGAATATATTCCTTTTAAGAACAAAATCAAATGAATTGTTTGGTAATATGGTAGTTTTATTTAATATACTTTGAGATATCCAGGATTGGTGAACACAATGTTTCTAGTATATCATCCACTGTATTCAATAAACATTTCTATGTTGTTATCATCTGGAGTTGGATAATACACTTTTAAGAGACACATAATCCATTAATAAAAATCATGTCTTTAGTACTTCAGATTCAAAAGCAAAATGTGCTTCACAATCCAAATTTAATACTTGACTGTAGCTCCCTTTACCAGATTCATGGAGTGTGCAATCTCAGAGAAATATATATTTGGTTTTAAGAAACTGTAGCCAGATAGTACATTCATGGTCTGAAGCATATTTTTGCCCTTGATTCTGAAACACCAATGATAATATCTAAAGGCCTCTAAACTAGTAGCCATTACAAATAGTTAAACTATTAGTCATTTTGCAGCAATACTGCAAATATAAAATGCACTAAGAAATGTTTCATTTTAGAGATCCCTGCAGATGAAAGTGTTATAAAAAATATTAGAATTTGCAGAGATGGATAGATTAACACTTAAAAGAAAAGAAAAGGAATAAACAGAATACTTCCTAACATGGGACTTGTTTTATCAATGGTTAACTAATAGAAATAGAGGTTAGAAATTAAAAAGACTAAAAAGATAATTAATTATATATGGACAATTTTTCACTATGGATAAGTTAACTGTACTATTACTATGTGATTATTATTGATATGTACACTATGATTACCATTATGATTATTGCTGTATTCTTACCAGTGGTGGGATTCAAAAACTTTCACCACTGGTTTGGTGGGCATGGCTTGGTGGGTGCGCTTTGCACGTGCACACACTTTGTATTCACATGCGCGCCAAACATGCACTTTGCGCAGGTGCAGAGGCATTTGCGCAGGCACAGAGAGGTGTTCCAACTCACCTCCTGCAAGCTTGCACTCTCCCAGTCGCTTCAGCAGATGCCGCACGGCACTCTTCTGTGCCGCGCAAAGCAGCTGCACTTCAAAAGCAGAAGATAAAGGTGAGTATGGGAGCCCGGGCGGGCAGGTGGGCCCAACAGCAGAGCGGGGGAGAGAACCGGTTTGGTTTCCACTGCTCATCGCTGCTACTGGCTCAGCAGAACCAGGCCAAACCGGTAGCATATCACCACTGATTCTTGTTCAAAATCAATTGTATCCAGCACATTGCTCAGAGAGAGTTTTTTATGTATATTAAGAAAACACACACACACACACACACACACATATATATATAGAGAGAAATATTTCATTTTGTTTGTCCTAAGCTACAGCAAAGTAACAGTTTTACTGATGCTAAAATATTAAAATTTTACTTTCCAATTTCTATGATTAGTTGCAAAAAGAACCTTTTAACTGTTTTACATTTATTTGCAAAGGATGTTTTCTTGTTAATTTTTACACAGCATGTTTAAAATACTGATTTATTGGTAATTTTATCAGGTATTATTATTATTATTATTAATTTAAAACTATCTTGTAAAATAGTTTTGCTATGGATTTCCAATTTGCCTCAAGTTTTGGAACAGGAATTAGCTTACCTGTGAAGAAAAAGTGCACACAAGGAAGTCTGCCTGAGACAAGAAGTGTATATCCAAAATAACACCCCGCAGAGAGTTTTCAGTGTATCGATTATGAAGACCTGCTGACCATGATATGGAATTGTCACTTATGAATTCATAGTTCGGATATCTGAAAAAAATGTATCACAACATCATGCTTTTGTTTTCTTTAGGGAACAGTGTAGTATCTCTGCACAATTTATCAAGTAAGTCTGAATTCTTGTTCTGAACTGACACTTAGGAATAATAAGGAAGACCACATAATTTATTGGTATAACTTTTACTAGAAAATGGAAAACTGGCTGTATTTCGTCAGAAGTAAAAACTACTTGTATCTGCAGCTTTTTATACCATCAATCTTGTCAGCTTTTTATACCAGCAAGCATGTTACCTTTCTGCTGAAAGAGGTAACTATAGCTGTATACCATTAATATGCATATTAGATGTACTTGTCATTTACCAGCAAGGAAACAATAACATGGATGAGGGAAAAAACCCTGAAATTAAATCCAGAAACGGAAAAGCCTTTGATCAACAGGAAACTGGATGCAGGCACGGCAACTAAATGTGTTCTTTATAGGTTTGCCCTTCCTCCATAAGGATACTGGGAAGGAAAGGAGACTTCTAAAGTTGAAAACTATGCTTTGTCAACTGCTATAAGGAGAGAATGCAAAGATTAATCCCCAAGAAATTGAGTAGAAATATGAAACCCAGTAATTAATAGTCAGATTGCTCAGATGAACTTATTGTGGAAGAAAGTATCGGAAGATAACCCTCCTCAAACTAAAAGAAAATAGTATAATTCATTCCAATGGCTTCCTTCCAAACAGAAAGTAAAACTGTAACAATGTCCAAATATGGATTAATTGGAAATTGCAGTCAGAATGTAGCGGATTGTTCTGCTAAGTAGTGTAAGAACAGAAAAAGGACTAGTTAATTCAGTTCTCTAGCATTATATCCTAGTTCCTAATATTTTCCCAGCAGTTTTCGTCTTGAGTAGCCACCAGATTTTCTTACATCCGCATCTAAGAATAAATAGTTGTTTTTTTATCCTTCTTGAATAGGAACCATTAAGTAGGAAATCAGGGCTATAAAATCTGATTTTTCCTTACAAGTTTAATGTGTAACTGAAAATCACTAAGTGATTTACATTGTGATGCATCAACTGAAGTTAGAGAGTGATGGGTGACAATGGTTTTTATAAGTGTGATTGAGATAGAGATAGGATTCCAGCAGAAATTAAACATAATGAACTGGATTGAGAAAGACAAATAAATTTTTCATGCCAGGGAAAATGTATTCTTGTGGTCCAATCCTTCAGTGGAAAAACTTTACACCATGGGAGCAAGAACATTATGTGGAGGAAATCTGTAATGTAAATAATGATATTTTCTCTACCCTCAAACCTAAACCCCAAAAAAGTTTGGATGTGATTTCAAATAATGTTGCAATAAATTTAGTGAAATTTGGAAAAGTCCTGAAACAAGACAGTAACATTAAATAAGCCATATTGTTTAAATATGGATCTGCATCACATAAAACCACATTTGCAGCAATTGTGAACCAGGATGCCTTACTTGGATTTTGCCTCTTGCAATAGCGAAGGATCATCCGTAGCCAAATAGACTCGCTTTTTGTCAATATGGTTTCTTCGGGAAAGAAGTTGAAAACGTTCTTCAACATGTATCATGTATTCTTCAATTGGATGAAATGCTGCTTCTGTTCCCACTTTGTCTGTTCTACGGACGTGAATACTGGAAAATAACAGGAAACTTGGCATTTCTCTTACACAAGTCTTATTAATTTAAAACAAAGAGTCTGTGACAATTAAGGACCCTCTCCTGTAAGAGTCAGGAGGCCCTAAGCTTTAGAGTACTGCCAAAACTTCCTTCAACCAGAAAGATGTGAGTAACAACTCAATCTAGATTACTCCTTTTGAGAGAATAAAATTCCATAGACTGTTCTATGTATGGAATCTGTATGTATCTGCATTTTTTTTTAAAAAGAGAGATATCGCAAATGTTCATGTTAAGAAAATGCATTTTTTTCATCTCTTAGGATGGTAAAAGTTCTTTCTAAGATAAAAGGCAGATGAAAGCAAGTACAATTGTTTTCATCTGCCTTTTATCTTAGAATGAACATTATGTCAGATAGTTTATACCAAACAAATGGAAATATTAGAAAGTCAGAAAAAATTTAGTTATGCACACTTAAATTAGAAATGTAATTGAAATGTGTAAGTTTCAAAAGCTCTTTACTCTCACTGCAATATCAGAACGGAAAACATGAGAACCCCAAATAAAATTGATTAGATTATTTTGTAAATTTTGTTCGGGTATTTTCCCACGTCATTATAGTTGTGCTTTTAAAGTTGTAGCAACGTTTCGGCAGAATCTCATCTGCCATCATACAGAAGCCTGATGAGTATAATACACAAGAGATGGATTGTACTGTAATATGTTATTATACATCTGAATGGGGTATTGAGATTTCACATCTTTTCACATCTTAATAAGGTAGTGACTTCGTGTTTATTTGCGGTTCGGATGGCCCAGGGAAAGAAACTATTTGTTAGTCTAGTGGTGTGGGATTTTATTGACCTAAAATGCCGTCCAGACGGCAGCAGGTCAAAAAGATAATTGCCAGGGTGTGAGGGGTCTTCTATAATGGCCTTGATTCTGCTTTGGCAGTGGGACCTGGCTAAGTCTTCCAGGGAGGGCAGAGGACAACCAATGATCTTTTGAGCTGTGTTTATTACCCTCTGTACAATTTTCCTGTCCTCAACTGTGGAGCCTGCATACCACATATCCAGACAATATGTCAGAGTGCTCTCCACAGAGGCTTTATAGAAAGCCAGCAACAGCTTCTTATCCAGATTGTTCTTCCCGAGAACCCGCAGGAAGTGCAGCCACTGCTGAGCTTTCTTCACTATGGCCTTGGTATTAGAGGACCAGGAGATATCAGCTGAAATATGGATGCCAAGGAATCTGATCATAGGGACAGTTTCCACTCGTTCTCCGTTGATGATGAGTGGGGCGTGGTCCTGTCCATGTTTCCTGAAGTCCATAATCAGTTCTTTGGTTTTATGGACATTCAGTGACAGATTGTTCTGTGAACACCAGATAGACAGGTTCTCTACTTCTGCCCTATATGCCGCTTATCCTCTCCGGAGATGAGACCAATCATGGTCGTGTTGTCCGCAAACTTTATGATGGTGTTTGTTGTGTGGTTTGGTGAGCAGTCAAAGGTGTACAAGGTAGATTAATTGCTATAGCTTATAAGGCTATTTTGACTTTTTTAAAAAAACAAATATTTTTAATTTATTTATTAGATTTATGTGCAGCTCAGCTCATCCATAGGTGACTCTATTTCAATTATGTTGAAAATGACATCTCTTTTTACAAGTGGAAGAGAAAACGTAGCTGTTTAAGGATATATTTCACAGAAAATTTAGTGGAATCAAGAAAATTAAAGAAATATTCAATCTAGGGATTATAGGCATTTACTTATGAGCTGAAACATAAACCATTCAAAATATATGATTTATAAAAAATAATGCAATTTCCTTTATTTGATAATGATTTAGATCGTAAACAACAGCCTACAGTTCTAAAAAAATGGGGATCAAATAGAAATTTAAAAAATCCAATTCATAGTTCTTAAGTGATTAAACTGACCACAGTCTAGATCTGTCAACCAGCACAAATACTGATAAGTAGGTGCTTCCAGTAACTAAGATCATATGGTTCTGCTAATTTGTATACCATTTCTAGGAAAACCATTTAAAAACAAAAATTAAACACTTGAATGTTGCTGAAAATTATTTCTTAAATAATTTGAAAGGCCAATAATTTATTGCCTATACTATCAGAAAGCCATAAAATATAATTTTCTTATCTTTTAAACATTGTCAGAGGTATCGTACTTCTGAATTAAACATGAACAGGGTAGGACCCTCATCCTGTGCAGTGAGCTTGAAATTTAAAAAATGCTTTAAGACTGCTTTCTATATTCCCAAATAGCATTGATATGAAAAAGGAAATACTGAAATAAGATAAATTTGAAGGAAATTATGTTTTCTCAAAAGTAAATCCTACACATTTCAATGGGACTAAACATGAATGGGTTTATGATAGTCTTAATAATCTAATAAAACACTTACCCAACAATTGGATGTTTAAAACCAAGTTTTCTTGTGGTTTCTTCTATCTCTTTTTCTAACAAAGGCTGTGGACGAATCAAGTATTTGACAAACTGTGAGACCCACCATACTGGAGGATCCCCATGGACACGAATTAGTCTATCAGCCAGATCTTCTGGAATCGCCAGTGGCAAATATGGAGGCCGTGGATGTAGACTGTCAACTATGGGCAATTCTATAACTTGAACATTTTTGTCATTCATTTCACCTGAAAAAGATATGGTTATGATCAAATATTTCAGAAATAGTGATTTTACAAACTGCATTAAAATATAGAAAATACATTGTTTTTTAAATATAATTTGTAGCTTTCTGACTGAGAGTGAGTATCCATTTCAATGATTGTCCTGAATGCAGCAACTGCACAAATTCAAGAGTTGCCAATAGACTGGACAGAAATTTTACATTAGGTATTGTCCAACCCAGAGTCCTAGACAGCTAGTAATGAGCCCCGCAAGATAATAAAATTATTTTAAAAGAAAGAAAGTTTGACTGTTATATACATTAACCATATTATGTATTTTATATGCAACAACTTTATATTCAACACAACTTGAATTATGTTCCTAAATTCTAGTATTTGTTGGTAAAACTTTCCTAACATATACCAGTATATGCTGTTATTTTTTCATCAAACAGAGCATCAGTTATTCTAGCTTTTGCAAAGTTTGAGTGCTTAAATAAGCAAGCCTCATGATACCTCAATAAAGCTAGGGATTTGTAACCAAAATTATATTTAGAGATAATAGGGAGTCTTTCTTCAATTTATATTTCCCCCAAAGTTTCCCAGTTACTAATTTTCCCCCAAGATATGTTGTTGTTGTTACTGCTGCTGTTATTATTACATTTCCAGAAAGGGTATGTGTGTGTGAAATAAGAAACAAAAGAGAAAGGAATTGAGGAGTAAAGATAGTAGACATTCTCAGCATTTTTCCCATTCTCTTCCCAATTTATATATAGGCTATATAGAGAGAGAGAGGCATTATAAATGAATTGACTGATGTAGTTCCTTCCATTCCCTTTGTTTCTATCATATATAAAATTTGCTAAATGCAAAGGATTTTACTAAAATCAAAGACCCAAAAAGTTAAATACAGATTTAAAGTAAAAGTTTAATCTCCCTTCCTTCCCAAAAGCATTGACAAAAATGGTTTGTCAATAGTTTTTATCCCCCACAATGTTTTGATTTGGTAATCCGGTTCATAGCCCTGGGATTTCCTGCTAGATTCCAATTCAAGTATAATTCAGATGTGCATCTGTTTAGTTTTTCAAGATCATTCAAGGTCAGCTGGATACTGTAAATTGGTTCTGACCAGGCTTAAAAAATAATAAAATCAATAAGGCTTAAATTAGACATGATTCACTTGATGTTAGTGCTATTTTAGCAGGATTAATCCCATATCAAACTGAATATACTTGCTCTTATCTTAAGCAAAGCATCCATTTAATGTTGTAATTTTAATTAAAACACATGGAAAATCAAAGTACTTCTCAATTCATACATGCATTTTTAAAAGGAGAAAATCTATGAACAGAACTGTCACAATGAGGAGAAATATAATTAAAGCAACCTCACTTCTTCAATTCCAGTTTGGATTATAATAGGAACTGTCCTTCTTAACCTGTAAACTATTATTTCTCCAAATTTACTTGATAATCTGAACACATAATCTTTATCTAGAAGGTTCTATATTGTTGATGCTTGGAGGCTGCAATGGTCTATAATATCATCATCATCATCATCATCATCATCATCATCATCATCATCATCATCATCAGGAAACAGATATTCTGATAAACTGTATTCCCAAACTATGAGCAACATTTTTGCTTCATTTCCTGAAAGGGGGGAGTTAAGGAATGAAATAAATACTTTAAACCTTTTATGCTTACAGAGACTTTTTCAAACCAAAAGCGATAACTGACCCTTGAGCAGTATGCCAAAAGCTACATTCCAAAAGATAGGCAGGATGATATCAACTAAATTTGATAGAATTTAATATAAATTGCAAATTAAATTTGGTTAAATAAAATTTAATATTATTTCTTTTTGTATTTTCCTCTTCTGTCACATTTTAAAGTACACAGTTGAAGCAATGTCTGGAGGACCACACCAAAGCCTTTTAACAGCCACAGGTAACTGCAGAGCCTTAGACTAATTGTCCATGCCACAGGATGAAATTGAGGGATTGGGAGAAGAATCTGGTCCTTACTTACTTTCTGTTAATTTGCAATTTTTCCATCCATAACTTATTGTTCTGCCCTCAGGTCTTTGTAGAATAGATTAACCTCCTTTTCTCTGTGATAGCCCCTCAAATATCGGAAGACTGCTATCATGTCACCTCCAGGGGTGGGATTCTACAGGTTTGGACTGGATCAGGCGAATCCCTTGTTCCCATGTTCAGCTCGCTCCGAACCAGTTCGCTGCGACAAGGAGTGGGCCTGCCTGCCCGCCCCTGCTCTTTCCTGTGCTTTATGCCTTTGTTTAGAGCACAGCTGATTCGCACGGCAGAGCGGTTTGCCACGCCTAAATTGTTTTCTTCCAGAGGTTGCAGTTGAAGGTAAGTATGGGCTTGCCTTTTTGAAATGTGGAGCGCACGATCACTGAACCGGTTATTATACCGGTGAAATCCCTGGTCACCCTGTCCCTTCTTTTCATTAGACCAGACATATCCAGGTCCTATCCAGGTTCATCATATGGTTTAGCCTCTAGTTCTCTTATTATCTATGTTGCTCTTCTCTGCACCCTTTTTAGAATCTTAACATCTTTGTTGTATTGTGGTGACCAACACTATACTATAAATGCAATATTCCAAATGTGGTCTTACCAAAGCAGTATAAAGCAGTACTAACACTTCACAGTGATACTATCCCTCTGTTGATGCAGCCCAGTATTGTTTCGGCTTTTTTGGAAGCTGCAGTACATTGCTGGCTCATATTTAAGTGGTCGTCTATTAGGACTCTAGATCCCTCTCACAATTACTGCTGTTGAGCCATGTACCATCTATGTTATATCTTTACATTTGGTTTTTCTTACCTAAGTGTAACACCTTACTTTTCTCACCACTGAATTGCATTTTGTTGAATAGGGCTCAGTGTTCAGGTATGTCAAGATCCTTCTGAATCTTGAGCCGATCTTCTGAAGTGTTGGCTATTCCCGCACTTTGGTGTTGTTTGCAAAGAGTTCCTCTTAATGTCTAAAGCAGGCTAAAAGTCACTGTCCCCCACTTTTATGCTAGGTGCCCTAATTATTACACTAAAAAGGATCTCATATACACAATCTACATTTTTAAAGATCAAAGTCAATTGGATAGCAATATTCCTGTGTATCAAGCTAAAAAAATTCAAGAATGTTTGAAAAATTAGAATAGTTGGAACATGTGATCCTACAGTGAGATTTTTTAAAAATGAAGTCATCTTGACTACTGATATTTTATCAATTATTTACTCAATATTGCTAATCATCATGAAATATTCAGTTTCCTTTCAAAGAATAACGAAGATACTAATTTTAAAATGTTCTATTATCTTGATATTTAAGTGCAATCATTCCATTTATCCATTTGTTTTAAAGTCTGTTTAGATTGCTTTAATAACACTACTAATACATTTTTCTTTCTTGCTGCATATAAAAGCTTGTATGTGTAAGCTTGTATTTGATCCTGTTTTTCAATCAGTGAAAACTTGTTTGTCTCTTTAACAGTGATTCTATACAAATCAGTGGTGGGATTCAAAAATTTTTACTACCGGATCTGTGGGCATGGCTTAGTGGGCACGGTGTGGCTTGGTAGGCGTGGCAGGGGAAGGTTACTGCAAAAGCCCATTCCCTCCCCACCCCACTAACCTGCTTTCCAGCTCTGTTCTCCTGTGCAGGGCAACAAAAGAAGACCCAGCTGATCAGCTGAGACTTGGGAGGCAGAGAACAGATGGGGGCGGGGCCAGTCAGAGGTGGTATTTGCTGGTTCTCCAAACTACTCAAAATTTCCGCTACCTGGTCAGGACCTGCTGAATACCACCTCTGATACAAATCTACAGCTTGGAACATTACCCAAACCTTAATACACTTGTTGTACAATCATATTGTGAAACAACCGTCTGGTTAGCAAAATTGCAGGCATTTAATGCGGCTTTCTTTCCAACCCTTTAAGCCAGGGGTGTCAAACTCACAACATGTTGTTGTCACATTATGTATCACAACTTTTTTTCCCTTTTGCTAAACTGGGGGTGGCCGTGGCCAGTGTGTGACGCATTCAGCCTGTGGACCATGAGTTTGACACCCCTGCTTTAAGTCCTTCCTCCAATGTCAGCACAGCAAATTGTTTATAAAGCTGAAACCTTGACACAGGTGTAGAAAGAGACACGTTTTGGAGATCTGCAGCTGCAAGCATTCGGAGTACAGCAACCAAGTGAAAGAAGGTGTCTTCCTTCAGAAGGAGTTGATAGTTCAACAGAGAGGAAAAGAAGTACAATATAGCAGCCTCGCAAGATAAAGCACAACATAAACAAGATGTATGGTCATTAACACAAAAAGAAGAAATCTCAAGAGAAAAGAGAGTTAAAACAAAACAGGCTCAAAAAGAAATGGTGATGCCTAGTAGTAATAGTAAAGAGCATAGCGCATTGGTAACTGTAATAGAGTAATACTGTAGGTAATAGAGTAATAGGTAATAGTCTAAACATTGTAATAGCAATTTAAGAGTAATAAAACATTGTAATAGCAATTATCATAGTAATAGTGTAGAGATGGAAACAGAATATAGGAAATACTCATATATCACTTTTGTTTGTTTTTACAAAATACAATATTGTTAGGAATCTGTCCACCAATTAGTTGGGTTGGCAATATATAAACCAACAATGTATGTTTGTAGCTTTAAGACAAAGTCACTGTGTTGATTTGTACTATATTCTGATTGGTTGGTTGTGTTGCAAACTACCATAAGAGGGAGCTAGAGATCATGGCTTGCTCTCTTTGACATTCTGTATCTCTGACATTCTGTATCTCTTACATTCTGTTGCTATTTAAGGTTTCTGTTGCTGTGCTTATACTTTGATATCTTTGTTTACTGTAAATGAAAAAAGCAACTGGTAAGAAGACTTTGTAATTGGATATTCTTGGACTGTAAAACGTATATGACCTGGATTGTTTATTGGACTGTGCTATTTCTTAAAGTAAACTTTAACTCAATTCAGTGTAGCTGTGTGTGGCTGAATAATTATTCATATACTCTCATAAAAGTTTCCATGTGCATATCCTTGTTACTCAAGGGTTATTCTGTACATATCATAACAAATATCTCCCCTACCCTTATAACCAGTATATAGAAACCACTTGTCCAAGTTCTTTTCTGTGTCTCTTGAGCCTAGGTCAATCGAGTTAAGAAAAGAACCCATGACACTTATACACCACCTTTCCTGACTTTCTGGCATCAAGACAGATGAATAATTAATTCTCATAGTGGGGATTGGATTTTGTGTATTATGACAATAAATACCATATACTTTCATTTAGATTTACTCCCAGATAAATACAGAATACATACTGAGTTTCAAGCTGAATTCCTTGAAAATACTAAACTGGGAGTTTTAAAACTATTGCATTTTGAATACTTCTCAGTAGTTTAGTTTGTTCAGAATGCTAAATCAAAGGATGCATAGTCTTTGTCGCACTAAGTCAAAAACTTTTGCTGATCTGCTGATCTTCCTTCAGGTTTGTTTGTTATGTATCTATCCTTCTTCAGATTACCATCTCTACTAATTTGCTAGAAACAGACATGTAACTGATTGGTCTGTAATTTCCTGGAAGTCCACAGAATCCCTTTTTAAAATTTGGTGTCACATTGCTAACCTTTTATTCTACTGGTTCTGAGCTTGATTTCAATAGCAAGTTTTGTGCAGTTTCACATCTCAGCTGTTTAATAACTCTGGTAGATGTGATCAAGGTGTGAATTGTTGCTTTATTCTCCTTCAAGATGTCTAAGAACATTTTCTCATTAACTCAATTTACATTACTTGTTTTATTTTCTTTCCTGAAAATTTCAGTAGATTCACAAATCTGTCATATACTTTTGTAGTAAAGACAGATGCAAAATTTTCATAATGTCTTTCTATAATTTCTGTATCATTCTTGAGCATTCCTTTCACTCCTTTATTGTCTAATTGCACACCCATATCTCCAGCTAGTTTTCTACTTTGAATAATTTTAAGTTATTATTGTTCTCCTTTACAGGCTTTTTTTTTTTGGCCATATACTCCTCAAATTCCTTATTTGCATTTATTATCATCATCATAGGCTTTTTCAGTCTGTGTTTGCGGATTTAATTGATTTATTCCTTCACTGTGGAATATATGGTAGCTTTTAAACTGTTCCAAGGTACAGATATTTGGAGCATGTAGAAATTTACTTTCTTCATCATACCCTGAGCATGAATATAACCAATTTATGTAAGGATAACTAAAATCCTCTATTATTAAAATATACTTTTCATTCAAAACCAGTACTCTTAATTTCCATTTTGGTTTGGAAACTTTTTGAACTGTCATTGGCTGATTTCACGCTTTAACTATAGAGAGAATGGATTCTTTTTTCCTCATTCCAAATCTTTTTCAGATCGATGACAATCTGAAGCAAATTAACAACACGTACAAAGAATAAACATTCAGAGGATGCTCTTTTATTCAAGCATTTTAATACTCTTGGATAAACTTTTTGGCATTTGTATAATGCTTTCCTATGTTCAAAGAACTTTTCATATCATACAAAATTGTTTTGGATCAATCATATTCCTATGTTACAGCTATTGTTTTTTTTAAACTGATAGAAAAAATAATTAAAATCTATCAAGCAATATTTCTGTCCTACATCTCAATTTCCATTGTGCAAAAATTCACTGGTGCAGAATGCTTTGAAGTAAAATGTACTAAATTCATTCCCTGTGCCTGGTAGTTTTATGATATTCCATTTTAGAAAAAAAAGTACTATTTGAGATATTCATCTGCAAAGTTTATATTTACTATCAGCCAAATATCTTCACAGAAATGCTTCTGACTTTATGTAAATTCTTAACCCATATTTGGGTTACGATTTACAAATATGTCTCCAAACATTACATCTCAGCATACAACCACAGTAGTGCAAAATAAAAAGTCTACTTAAGAGATGGTCTATTCCACATAGTCAAAAGCAATATAGAATATATAAAAGAAAATACAGTCATTTTTTAACCTCTGACATGTATATTCGTGACAATCATATAAATAGGATTTATGGGCATATATACTGCTTCTCTACTGAAAAACTTCAATGCAGCTAGCAATAATATTAGTATGAATATATTGTCACGGATCACTTAAAATTGTGAGGTATAAATCATTTATAAGACATCATTTCATGATGTGTTTAAAAAAATAATATTTTCACACTTTGTGCAAACTATCCCAAAATCAAAATCTACAGGAGAATAATCAAAGCTTCAAAGTCAACTTTACAAATCATTTCCTTTCCTCCCTTTTCCAGAATATAAAATAAAAATAAACAAATGTTGTCAATGTCCTGGCATAAAAATGCTAAAAACCCAAAGATATAACAACATACTTAAGCAGAACTTTTTTAATTCCATACAAACTCAAAGGTTACTTTCTTCTATAGTTACTCAAGAGAAAAAAATTTACAGCTGAATGAGAGGTGAAATTACATGCAAAGTTAACCACTTGTTCCTGGATCCTGCTTGCCTTATTATCACTCTTTTAAAAAGAAGCAGACTGGTTAGCCTAAGTAAAGGAAAAGCACACTGTAGTATCAGAAGTATTTTTCTAGATTGTTTCTAGAGTGCCTTGGAAAAGCACAGGGGAACTGAAGCTTCAAGAAAGTGACAAATTTTATTTTTATTGTACATACTATTTGGCATAGCTCTTGAAATGCTTTTGAAAATGACTATGGCATACAATTTAAATATATGAACAAATTACATAGACAAGATTTGTTCAAGATGTTTTACAGAGCCCCCCAAAGTCCCTGCAGACTAGCCCTAATAGTACCACTGATTTTCCAACTATATTCATTTCAAGTTGTTGAAATGTACCTGGTATTTGAACAGGTACTTGATACTTGAGATACATTTCAAGTACCGGTACTCTGTACGTTGCTGAAAAGGTGACATTCTGTAACTAGATATGCCAGAGGCAGAAAGAACTGTCAACTTTCTTTCCCACGTGCTATTTTTGCTCTAAAAAGTAATATTCCTCCCCTGTTTTATTATTATTAGGGACTACCTAAAATTATTTACTAAGATATACTACTAATACTTTACTTGGCAAAATTAAAAAAACAAATGGCATGTTATCAGTTTTAATAGGGACCATACATTCTGACATGAATATAAAGTAGTACAAATGTAACTTTCACTAACAGATAAATATTGCATTTTAACAACCTTAACTGGCACACATTGTGTATTCTCACTATAGGAATTTTAGCATGGGTCTCAAAACACAGTTATTACACCAGCTGTTTTATCATTAGACAACATAATCATTTTGATGTGATTGATAGTACTGTAATTTTCTTTCAAGAAATAATCTGAACTAAAGGTAGATAATGTCAAATAGATAGAAAAAAATCATAAGGTTCAGTTATTTTTCTAAAAACAGAAAAAAGGCTTTTGAAGAGCAAGTATTATTGGCAATTATTTTAACAGAATTTAATCCATTTTTCTCAAAAATGTATAGTGATTGAATGGGTTACTTGAATATTCATGAATGGTTAGTTGCATATAAATAGAAAAACGCCACCATCAATGACAATGCTAAATCCACCTAATTCACAAATAAAGCTCTTAATTATTTTCAAAATGGGTAAGTATATAAATTGTTTTTGCCATTGTAAGTTTTGAACATATTAAAATAATTACTAATCATAATTAATTAAAGTCTTCCAACAAGGAACTTTCAATTGATGAACATGAAGGTAGACACACAAACTTTAATTATATTCTGGTTAGCAGAAACAGTTTAGTAACTCTTATTTAATGTTCCCACTTCAGTTATTACAATTACAAGGTAAATCATAAAGAATATAAATACCAAACATATTTTAATTGTCTTGAAAGGTGGGTGGGTTGTTTTTTTTTGCTTTCTATATATCTGTTAGAATGACTAATTTCTTTGCATAGTAACTTTGCACAGAGGAAATCAACAGTCTGATAAAGACCATGGGGCTATTTGGACAGAAAATATCCAATCACTAGGTGTCAACAAAAAAATGCAGGAATCTCCAATTCTTCTACTGCTTATCTCTATTTTTCCAGCTCATATATGAAAGCCCTAATATTTGCCACATTGATGATTAGGCATAATAAGATCTACCCCTACTTTCTGGTTACCAGTTTTGAGCCATACTCCTTCACATTTATGAATGGAAAACACTTTATTGGGAGAGTGTAAGAAAATATTTAGTAATATTCCCCTTCAGATATCACTGATGCTATAAACAATAGGCTTTGCTCCAGATATCCACCTATTAGGACAGCCAGAAACTTGTTGGATAACAACTCAATCTGCTCCATGCTTGGATGCAAGAATGGTCCTTTATTGCTCTCCCACAGTGTCACAGCATTCCCTGCTTTGCAGGATTCAATCTAACCCATAAAACCTGGTCAATCCTCAATAGAATTAGGACTCAACATGGCAGGTATGCTAGTCTCCTCCATAAATGGGGAAATCTTTCCCCTTCAAAATGTAGTTGTAGTGCTCCAAAGTGCAACATACTGTGGAACAGTGCCCTTTGAGTGCATATCAGGGAAACCCCAGAGAGTTTCTGGATGCAATTCCATCATGTATTGACGATATAAATAGTTTATCATTGAATTTGTAAATACAGTAAATAGTTTCATATTTGCTCATTGAGAATGTAATTGTGATGTGCTTTTTAATATTTTTGCCATATGCTATATAAGTAAATCAGAATGCACTTGGGTACCATAAGGCAGAATAGGAGTGATTATTTTGTACACATATACAAAGCCTAGCCTCAAAATACATACAGGAATATGAACAAATGTGATAGTCATAGAAATGAGAGACCCTCATGATGATATGACTGCATTTCAGGCAGATGGCAACTGGCTCACATTTATGACTGGCTGCAGTATCCTGCCATCATCTGTCCGTGATTTGCAATTATTTATTTATTAAATAAATTTATATGACCATCCAATTCATACACAGGTGACTCTGTGTGGCTTAAAAAGCATTAAAAATCCACTACAAAAAACCATAAAATTTCCAGCAAAAAAAAACATCCATTCAGGAGAATGGATTTGCTTAATAATCACATTATTCAGATTTATGACTGTGTAATTTGCATATTGATCACCATAAAAATGAGTAAAAAAATGGGTTTGGGTATGTGGTTTCCCCAATTTACAACTGCAATGAATTACAACCACAATTTGGGTACCAATTGTTGTTGTAAATCAAGGACTATCTGTAGTGATTAAGGCATCAGACTAAATTGTGAGTTCTAGTCCCACTCAAGCATGAAAGCCAGCTGGCTGATGGGTGATTTTGAGCCAATCACTCTATCTCAACATAACTCTCCTCAACACCACAACTGTTGTGGGGAAAGTAGGAGTAAGAAGGAATATTAGGTCTGCTCACTGCTTGGAGTTATTTATAAAAATAATAAAGGCAGAGTAAAAATAAGAAGCAAGCAAACAAACAAAAAAGCTCAGAATACAATTTTAGTCCAGTCAGTCTCTCTCAGTCCAATCTATGGCAGAGTTATTATGGAGAAAAAATTAGAGGAGGTTGTATGTACCTTGCCTTCAACTCCTAGAGGGCAGAGATATATAAATCTAACAAAGATATAAATAAAATTTATATGGATGATGATAAATGTTGCGGTTAAGTATATGTAGACTACCAGATTAGATAACAAAGTTTAGAGGTTCAAACCAGGATTGGTGGTTCACAAATTATCATTGCACAAGTTCTCTAACAATATTAAGAAAATAAAGAGAATTTTCTTCAGACTCTGTAACCCACTCTTACTGTGGAAAAAAGTCTGAGACATCAGAACTCATTAGCACTACCTACTCTTGTTTTAAAATTATTTTTGGTACAAAAGGAAATTGGCAACATGAGCGCTGCAATAAGCCAGATTAATTAAGATCATACAAATCATTTGGAAGAGTACAAAGTGTCTCCTAGATGTTTGTGCAAACAGCAAAACCAACCTGGGGAAACTTTAGAAAGGCACAACCTGCTTGACCTTTTGAGGAGTGGAATTGGAGAGACAATTTATTTGCAGAAAAGCAGTCCTTCAAAGAGTTAGGAGACAGATAGCTAATATTCTAGAACAGACATATTAGGTCACGTAAAACTATTTTTAAGTGAACTCACATATTCCTCAAAAAGACACCTTCCCACTTTTCCTAGCAAAAGGAAATATTCTGGAGTTGATGTGTACAGGACTTTTGCATTAAATTCAATACCCACATAAAACACAGATTAAAAACCAGTGCTAACACTGCTAATTAAGTATGGAACTTCCTGCACGTGAATCCTTTCCTACAGAGTAGAGCTGTAACCTGTAGGACCTTGATTTATGAATCAGGATCTCTGTTTCTTGTACTCTGCTCTAAATGAATGGGTAGGGAACAGCTCTATTTATTTTCCCTGTTTGAATTCTGGCAGCTCCCCGTCCTTTGCTCTGTGACTGATGTTAACCAGGCACAGAAAAACTAAAAAGAGTTATATAAACCCCAATTTCTCATAATGGGACTTGAATTCATTTCTCTTTTGCTAATTTCATACCTCGCTGAAGGCCAGGATTATCACAATATGGTTGCAGCTTTTTTTGTTCTATGATTGGTATCTTCCTTTCCTTGCTCGATGAAAACTGTTTTTTCATGATTTTAGTGCTTATTGAACAGAAAAGAGCAAGCCTTTAAATTCATTTTGATTAATTGTAAGTTTCTAAGTCCTGCAGTTCTTCTGAAATGTTACAAGTTTATTAAAGACATTTTTATGATGTATGAAGTTGTGGGGAAGAAATAAAACAGTCCCCCAGCCCTTCAAATCTGGATGTTTCTATCCTTTATTATTTCCTAGAATCCTTCATTAAATCATCTATTTTTGTTTTCTTATAGAAGCTCAATTACCCAATAGGTAGGAAAATTCAAAATTGAATTTTGAACTAAATTTTGTTTTCTTACTGGATGCTTATATTAATAATACAGTTGACTCAACTAAAACAATTGAATTTTATGGCAACAATAGCTGTGTTATTTAAGTCCAACATTAAGCAAAATTTATTACCTGAACTGCTGTCAACTCACAGCACTCAATTGTGTATATTTTGTTTTTCTATAAAAATAATGCAAAATATTCCAGTTAAAAGTAAGTTTTTTATTTCTTCCAGCAGTAAATTTAGAAACTGTGTGTGTATTGTACATACATATGTATGTATACATACACACACATGTGTACTAGTGGTGGGATTCATTTTTTTTACTACCGGTTCTGTGGGCGTGGCTTGGTGCGCATGGCAGGTGAAGGATACTGTAAAATCTCCAGTCAGAGATGGTATTTGCTGGTTCTCTGAACTACCGGTTCCGGTTCTCCAGAACTGGTCAGAACCTGCTGAATACCACCTCTGACGTGCACACATACACAACACTCTCAAATTTAGTGATGGAGATAGATAAATAGAGAAAGGCCACCCAAAGGCAAAGTATGAACCCACAAAAAGTCATGACAATGATATAGGCAATGTTCCTTATAATTTCTGACAGGTTGTTTGGAGAAAAAATGTGGTGCTTTGTCCAAACCAAATACAAATTTGTGAGCCATTGTGTAAGTATACAAGTTACAAGCAAATATAGAAACAATATGTTAAAATGTTTATATATTTCTTAGTATAGAATTGGTTTTGTGCCGTGAAGTGTTTTTTGACTCCTAGTGGTGACATAGATGGATTTTCTCCGTGTTTCTAACTTGGTCTTTCAAGTCTTCCAATGGTGCACTTATTGCTATTGTAACAGAGTCTATTTACCTTGCTGCTAATATCATTTGATTCTTTCTTTCTGCCACCTTTCCCAGAATTAAAGCCTTCTCCTGAGAGCTGAATCTCCATACTCTTCTGTAGTATGATAATGTCATTTGTGCCTTGAGTGAGAACTCTGGATTAATTTGTTCAATGACTCATTTGTTTTCTTAGCTTCTTCAACCCCCGAAGTACAACTTTCACTTCCACAGACACCAGCGGGGTGACTGGAGAACAAAGCAGCAAGGCTGATACGTTCAGCAGAGTGCAGGTTGGCAAGGACAGCAAGGTGATTGGAGCAAAGTGACAAGGGTGGCACTTGGGGGTGGAGCGCAGGGTGATGGGTGCTGCTGGGGCTTTGTGTAATGAATGGCACTGGGTTGGCTGGTTGTGGCAAGGTGCTTGAGTTAGCACTCTTTGACAATGGAGAAGATTGAAATAGGGAGGCAGGTGCAGCTAGCTGAGATGTGGGGGCCTCCCAGTCTCAACTTCAGGTCAGGTGCTGCCACCAAGGAATGCCACTGTGCAGGATGGCCACAAAAACAGAAACAGGGGGAGATAGGTGAGTAGGTGGAGCTGAAGCACCTCTGCAGCCACAAATTTGCTCAGGCTGCCAAGTATATGAATTTTGATCATATAACTTCTGGGATTCTATAGCAGCCATCATTTTAGAGCCTGCTTATAGTTGCCATTCATTCAGTGCTGCCACAACTTTGAACAGTTGCTGAATGAATGGTTGTAACTTGAGGACCATCATTCAGTTGCTGAATGAATGATTGTAATTTGAAAACCATCTTTGCTTTTTCCTCACTAACAGCAAATTTTCTCAGTGCAGGAAATTCAGTATAATTTCCCTTCAGTAGAGGGAAAATTGTAAATAGCCTTTCAGTTGACCCTAAGTCCAAAGATCCCGGTTGTAGAAAACCATTACTATCCCTCAACTGTAAAAGTCATTTAAGAACTGTGTTGCTTAATTATGTCGTGTGTTAACTGCACATTATTTTTGAAGTAGGAGCAAAAAAAATCAGTTTCCTGAGGTAAGAAACCTACTAGTTGATTTCCAAATTTTTCTAACTTAACATTAAAAAAACATACTGATAGCACAATCCTATAATGTACTCCTATAAGGAAATAAGAAAACTCAGATAAAACAAGACAGAAACTACTGTATATAGCTAATATTTGATGCTCAAGTCAGAAGCTTAAACCAGAACCAAAAAGTATCAGATTAAATATTGAATCCTTAGCAAATAATGAAGGAGGTATTATGCATCCCAATAACTGTTTTTTAAAATTGTCTTCAAGAAGGACATTATACCGTATGTAAAAATTAAAGCTGCAAGTTTATAGAATGTAGAATTTAGTTCTTATGTCAATAGGAAGCAGCTAGAATAAAATTTATTCCTAATAGCAAATATTATATGCTCTTCATATATACATAATCGTAAAATAACATGGGATTAGAATATAAGCAATACGTTATTTCGTATGTTATGTTTTTGGAATAATACTGAAAAATAATCATTTCCAATTAAGTGTTTTTTCTTTCCCCTTCATTTCATCAAATTCAACCAGATCTCTGATAGCTTAGTAAAACTGATATACTGATATTGCTACCTTTACATGTGCTGATGCTTTTCATTTGGTGGATCCTGCAGTCTAATTCAAGGAATGGAACCCAACCTGAAAACAAACCTGAAAACCAGTTCAAAAAAGTATTGTTTCAGAGGATTTCTTAAAAACTACAAGCTGGTTCAAAACAGATGATTATAAACTATAAATAATCTGTTTTCTTTTGATTTGAGGAATAAAGAATGTTCTGGGACTGCTAGTTCTCTCCTTTTGTTAACAACAGTAAACAATCTAACTAAAATATAGGCATATTTACGTCTCTATTAAAATGTATGTTTCAAATTTCAGCAATGCAATTGTTTTTAGTCAGCTATCTAGTAATACACATGATTACCTTCTACTATTTTGCTAATGAAATTGCAAGGGAAATTTGATCATGGTTAGATTTTTTTTTTTATTATAATGGAACATTAAAAATGAGAACTTTTTGTTTATAGTAATTGCTAATTATATTTAGCAATTCTGCACTCCAGACAGGTTCTCCAGAACTGGTCAGAACCTGCTGAATACCACCCCTGGGCTGGATCCTCTTGAATATAGAGTTTGGCGTACAGCATGGACTTATCCCTAAAGAAAGGACATGGAGCAGCAATTTCCAATAAGTGCATTTTTCTGTGTTCCAGGAAACCTAGTAAGCCTCCAGAGCAGTAAGGAGGGGTCTAGATTGCAGTAGTGGAGTGGGGAGGAGAAACTGTTGAAAATGATTACAGATCTCTCCTAATCAGGAGATCAACTCTAATCCTTACTAAACTGGTTGCTACAATTATTCAAACAGCATCTTCCTACTAGTACCGCAAAAGGGCACTGAAGACCTGGCTCTTCCGCCAGGCCTTTGACAAAAGTGATAGATGCCCCTTTCTTGCTTTTCATTCCTCTCCTAAACAAAATTGTTGTTCTTTTGTTTTATGCTGTTTTGTTTTATGCGGATTTTGTGAGTTTTTTGAATTCTTTAATTTGAAATAAATAAAGGACCTAGGACTTTGGAAACCTAGTGGATAGATGATCACTTAAACATCAGCCAGCAGTGTGCGGTGGCAGCCAAAAAAGCCAATACAATTCTTGGTTTGTATTAGCAAACCAAGGCATAGAATCAAAATCATGTGAAGTATTAGTACTGTTTTATAAATTCCTTAGTAACACCACACCTAGAATACTCCATCCAATTTTGGTCACCATATTACAAAAAATATGTTGAGACTTTGGAAAAAGTGCAAAGAGTAACTAAGATGATTAAGGACCTGGAGACAAAAAACATATGAAAAACTGTTGCAGGAAATGGGTATGCCCAGTCTATACAAAAGAAGAACTAGGGGTGACATGATAGCAGTATTCCAGTATTGGAGGGGCTGCCACAAGGAAGAGAGGGTCAACTTATTTTCCAAAGCACCAGAAGGTAAGACAAGAAACAATGGATGGAAACTAATCAAGGAGAGAATCAACCTGGAGTTAAAGAGAAACTTAACAGTGAGGACAATTAACTAGTGAACAGCTTGCCTTTAGAAGTTGTAGATGCTTCATCACTGAAGGTTTTTAAGAAAAAACTGGACAGCCACCTGTCTGAAATGGTATAGGGTCTCCTGCTTGAGCAGGTGGTTAGACTAGAAGCTCCCTTCCAGCTCTATTCTAATTAAATATTTTTAACAACTATAAACAGTTGTTGCCGGGAGATGGATGACTTATAAATAAATAAATTATTGTTATTGTTATTATTGTTATTGTTATTGTTGTTATTATCGTTATTATTTTAAAGCTCTTTATATATGGTATAAAACAGCAGACTCTGCAATATAGTAGGAATGCTAGGAAGAAGATATATAAAACAGCTTTATATAGTTTGAACCCTCAATGTTCTTACTAAATTTTGTTTTCAATAAAGAAGTATTAGAAAGTCTCTCAATTTGAATGCATTTTGAACTGTAGCAAATAAATCCTTCTATTCAATAATACTAAAAAGAATACTGAAGATTATCCTAAATGCTATTGATAATACAGATAGTTATCAGTCAAAATATTCAGAGGCATAATACATCTTATTTTCAGAACAATAATGAAAACTTCCTCAGTTTATCCAAAATACCAAAATTAGAACAGCAGCCTGCACACACCTTTACTTTTATGAGATATCCCCATAAGACAGTCAATTATTTTTAATCATTCCTAACCAAAAGCCTTATATAGACTACTGGGACATAATCTATTAATTTTGCAGGACATTTAAATGCTGTAGACAGAACATTTATAATGTTATGAAATCCTTTTCATTCTCTTACAATGGCTCCCGAAAGCCAACGGAAGAGTACTTGTTCATTACATGTTGCATGCTGGAAGAAGTGAAAAAAAGCATAACATATTCATATGTACAAACAACATTTGAAAAAGGTATATCAAATAAAGAGTTTTATCAAATAAAGAGTTCTTTAACTTGGATCAAAAATGAAAAAAAATAATATTGTGCTCTTTTACATTTTATTGTATGCATAATGAGCTTCCAGTCAATAACAGAACTGGATGTGTTGTACACCACTTTAGATTCAAAGGCAAAAGGGGGCTTCAGATTGCATGGCAATATCTATCTGCTACTCCTAAAACCAACTGCATCTTTATCTGAGAAATTGGTATGTCATCTGTGCATATTAAAAATATGCTGACTCTGTAAACTGCTTAGAAGGGCTGTCAAGCAGTATATAAGTCCAAGTGCTACTGCTATTATTCACCTGCACCTCTGATAAACTTATCTACTCAACCAATAAAAGCATAAGATAAACACCTATAAATAATAATAATAATAATAATAATAATAATAATAATAATAATAATAATAATAATAATAATAATAATAATAATAATAATAATAATACTTTTTGTCTTTCTTATCTACGTCTGGGGTGTTATGTGGCAGGTGGTTGTCTGTCTGGATTCTGAAGTCCCAGAGCAATTTAACTTTTTCATTTTCTTTTTGTATTTTATGGTCCCACCAGTTCTTGCTTACAGACAAATGATATTTCTTGCAGATCTTCCAATGCACCATTGTTGCTACTTTGTCATGCTGCTGCTTGTAGTCAGTTTGTGCAGTCTTCTTGTAGCAGCTTACCAGGCAGTTCACTGTTTCTTCCGCTTCTATGCATAGGCAGCACTTACTGTCTGTTCCTGTCTTCTCAATTCTGGCTTTGTATATATTTGTCCTTACGGCTTGGTCTTGCACAGCCAGAATTAATCCCTCAATCTCTTTTTTTAACTTTCCTGCTCTTAGCCATTGCCAGGTTATTATCTGCTTTCCCTGCTATTTTTTTAATGTACTGGCCATAGAACGACTATGGCAAAAGCAAGCAAGGGTAGTATCAATAGTAATAGGTGTCTTGGGTGCAGTCCCAAAACAACTGGAGCACCACCTGAATACCATAGGCATTGACAAATTTGCCATGAGTCAATTGCAGAAGGCAGATTACTTGGAACAGCTTCCATCCTGCGGCGAGATCTGAAACACCATCAAACATCCAGATTTGCTTATCCCAGGTCCTTGGTAATGATTCGATAGGTAGACAAAAATGCCAAACCCAGTCTGAACATCTGGCTGACTGTGCAGTGAATAATAATATTTTCAATTTCTAATTCTTTATTTCAAAATAAAAACAGCTGATACTTTACAACTACAATAAAGATGTATAATGCTTTCCTCAATGTTCTTTATTACTGAAATGGTTGACAATTATTTTTTTCTCTTAACCTATTATAAAAAGAGATAACTATAAGTCAATGATACATACCTGACCAATGCCCTGTAGTACTTCCTGATCTATCAGTACATGTTTCACTCACTGGCCGAAAAACAGTCTCCCAGCCTCCAGTTGCATATCGCCAATTCTGAGATTCCAAAATCAGTGTCCTTTCAGTGCCATATGCTATCATGAAGCAATAGACCACGTGATGAAGTTGACAGCCATAACCACATCCTTTATTGATATTGCATACTAGTTTCTTGGCTTTGCTACAATCCTTGGGATTCTATGAAGAATAAAAGGAAAGTAAAAAAAAAAAAATGGACTGGAACTTTTTTTGAAATAAATATGAGCAAAAAATGAACAGATACCATATATTTGCCTGGAAAATGCCACACTGTTAGTTCTTTTTTAAAAATTAATGCTATTTATTTTCCCTCTGAATTTATTGCTCTGTTATGTGATAACAAAGAAAAAAAAGTGCTTTGGAACTTATTTTGTCCCTGCACTGAGGTTGTCTGAAAGACATACAGTTATGTTTAACTTTCACAGATTGCAGTGCCATTTTGCCCTTGGAATAAATACAGATATTAATAATGTTATCTTAAAATCTCTTTATTTATTCCAATCTTTTTTTTAAATATCATTTCACAGGAAGCCTTGACATCTGTTATGTATTTGCTTTAGGATATTTTATTCATTTATTATTATTAAATTTATATGTTCCTTAAATACGAAGGTTCTTAGGATAATCTTTATCTGTGTTCACCTCCAATTCTTATGATGTATTTATAAATTATTAAAAAACTAAAACTGGAGATATGAATATGCTAGGAATAAAATGCTTAGTTACCAATTAAATTATCTGAATTCATCTAAAACGTAAGTGGTTCCTGAATTGTTTGAGATTTACAGAAAAAATGTGAAAAAGGTAATTTAACCTGGGAAAGTCACTGTGAAAATCTAAGACAAATACCAGCACTATTTCATAAACATTCACATGAATGCTAAATACTCAGAAATAATTAAATGAAGCTTTCTTTAGTACTATGAATTCCAGAACCTTCCCAAGGAATGAATAAATTTCATGATGTAATCAAATGTAATCAAACATGGAATATCTAATAATAGTGCTCTGCAGTGTTTTGGGTACAATTAAAAAAAGTATTTCTGAGCATGTAGAAACTTGAAACAAGCCCCTCTTTGCAAACCTTTAAAGCAAATGCATTTTTTCCTAGAATCAAACAGTTTTCTGCTGCAGTCATGCTATTCATTAAAATGTTTGGCTGATTTAGGGTAACACAGGTAGATGCTACCTCTAAAAACATCTCCCTGAAACTGAATCCAAAGCACTGCACAACCCTACTTGATGAAATAATATACTCTTTGTCAATAAAGAATAAGTAAGAACTTGTTCTCTTCTACAAAATCTGATATTTGGTTAAAAGACACTCATTTTTTGGTTTCCAGTCATGTTTATTCATTCATAAACAACTTTGTGTACACAAGTTTCTAGAGTTGCTTCAGAACTTTATAAAATGACACTTTTTTAGATTAAGTAATAATAGAATAAAGGCTTGAGGAATCAGGTGGGTTGTTGGTTCTTACATGATACGACCTAGCATCCAGGATTGGGTTATCAGTCGCTGCTTGCTGATTGGACTGGGTCTGTCAGATCTTTGAGGACACTCCCTGTTGCTAAGGGTGCCCCAGAAATTGGCGAAGGAATAGTGACAGACTGACGTGTTTTCTTGCTGTAATAACATGCTCCACTGAATTCGGAATGGGTGGGTCTGGATGCTATCTCCACCGAAAGAGAAAGGTCATATCAGGTAAGAACCAATGACCTTTCTCCATTGTGGTGGAGAGAGAATCCAGGATTGGGACATACCAAAGCTGGCTGTCCTACAGGTGGGCCTAGTGCAGTCCAAATCCCCTAGAGAGGGTGGACCTTTTGAAGAACTCTCCATCCAAAGATGCCTCCACAGATGCAAAAGAGTCCAGCTTATAGTGTTTGATGAATGGAGAAGGTGATGCCCAGGTTGCTGCCCTGCAAACCTCCTTAAGAAAGGCCTGAGTGGCCCATGCCGCCACCGTGGCCGCACTTCTCATCGAATGGGCATCCTTGGAGGAACTGCAAGATCTTGGGATTAGTAGGCTTTGATATACATAGTCTTATCCATCTCCCCACAGTTGTTGGAATAACTTTGCAACCCATAGTAGAAGGTTGGAAAGAAATAAAGAGGGATTCAGACCTCCGGAAGGGAGAGGTTCGCTTAACATAAATACGCAGAGCCCTTCAAACGTCAAGAGGGTACCATCTTTTTTTCTAAAGAATGTACAGGATGCAGACAAAAATCAGGCACAATTAGTTCCTGGGCTCTGTGGAACCAAGAGTTCACCTTTGCACGAATGAAGAGTCTAGTGTTAACACAACTCGGTGTGAAACACACAAAGGTCCTTCCTGACCAATAAGGCAGCCAAGTCCGAAATCCTTCTGGCAGAGGTGATTGCTACTAGGAAGACCACCTTGCAAGACAAAAATTGTAGGGAAGTAGATCTCAGTGGTTCAAATGGGGCCTCAGACAGTGACTGCAGTACTTTAGAGAGGTCCCATGTCGGATAGCGATGAACCACTGGAGGCCTCAGGTTTGTAACCCCCTTCAAAAACTGTGGACCATGGGATGTCTAGATAGGGATTCTGCTCTCCCTAAGGAGAGCACAGAAGACAAGGCTGCCACCTGCCTCCACAACATGTTGGGTGATAAGCCCTTGTCAAGGCCATCTTGAAGAAAGTCCAGCACCTGGGCAACCGAGGTCTCTGTGGAGTCCCTCTCAGATCTAGAGCACCATTTGCAGAAAGCCTTCCAGGTTGCATCATAGATGCAATTGGTGGAGGGTCTCCTAGAGGCTTGAATAGTTTGTATCACCTTGGAGAAGTAATGGTCCCGGATCAGAGATCCCCACTCAATCTCCAAATGGTCAATTGAAGCCACTGGAGTTCCAGATGTAAAACTGGTCCCTGGCTGAGAGACACTCTGTCCACCTCCAAGGGTGGGACACAGATAGGTTTACTAAGTCCGCAAACCAGGGCCTACTGAGCCAATGAGGAGCCATAAGTATGAGTTCTGCTCTTTCCCAAAAAAGTTTCTGAATCACCCTTGGGATCAGGGGCAGAGGAGGAAAGGCATAGAGAAACTCCCTCAGCCAAGGACTGCGTAAGGCGCCTGTCCCCTCCACCCCCGGAATCGCAAACCTGGAGTAGAATCTTGGAAGTTGCGTGTTGTCCTGAGAGGCGAAGAGATCTACTGCTGGCAGTCTGAAGCGCTCCGATAGCTCCTGAAACAAAGTGGGGTGCAAGCGCCACTCTGCGTGGTCTATGGTGGTTCTGCTAAGCCAGTCAGCCTAAACACTGGTCATGCCTGCAATGTGCTCAGCTCAGAGCGATACCTGGTCCTCTGCCCATAGACAGAGCCGTTCTGCTTCCAGCATCAGTGGCCTTGAATGTGTTCCCCCTTGGTGGTTTATATGTGCCTTGGTTGACACATTGTCAGTTAAGACCAGGATGTCCCTATCTGAGACTGTGTTTTCTAATTGCCTCAGGGCCAGATGGACCACCCTAAGTTCTAGCCAATTAATATTGTGGCTCAAATCTGGGACCATTGTCCCCGGGACCATTGTCCCTGCACCATCCTGGATTGGAGATGGGCTCCCCAGCCATAAAGGCTGGCATACGTGGTTAGCACCAGCCTGTCAGGGTCCTTGAATAAGAGCACTAAGGGCCTCAAATGACCACCATCGCAAGGACTTAATGACTTGTGGAGTTAATCTGACCTGTCCTCTGATATGGAAGAAGAAACCATTGGAGTGACCTGGCATGCAATCTAGCCCAGGGTACTATATTAATGCACAATATCATCTTACCCAGGAGTTTAGAAAGTGTAGCCAGGGGCACCCTGTTCTTAGATTTTACTTGCCCAATTAACTCCCTGATACTCTCCTGACGCTCCTGGGGCAAGGACACCCTGCAGGAAATGGTATCTATTACAGCTCCCAGATGGAGCAAACTATTGGTAGGAATGAAGTGACTCTTGGCCTCACTGAGCCAAGCTCCTGGAGCACCTGAATGGTGAGCTCCAAATCCTCTGCTGATGGGGAGGATGACTGGACCAGTATATCAACCAGATAGCACTGGACTCTGACTGGAATGGACCTAAGGTGGGCTGCCAGAGCTGCCAATAGCTTCATAAATGTTCTGGGAGCAAATGAAAGCCGAAAGGGCAAAGCCCTGTACTGAAGATGCCTCCCGTCATAGCAGAACCTGAGGAATTGTCTATGGGCCAGAAGAATGGGAACATGAAAGTAGGCCTCAGTTAAATCTATGAAGGAAATCCCCTTCCCTAATTCCCTCCAGAATAGACTGGACAGAGTGCATCTTAAAACACCTGTATTTTACCCAGCGGTTAAGATGCTTCAAATCCAGAATTGCCCTCCATTCCCCAGAGGCCTTTGGGTTTACAAACAAGAAGGAATAAAATCCCATACTCTGTTGGTCCTCAGGCACAAGCTGAATAGCCTGGATCTCCAGCAGGTGCTGAATAGCTGTTTCCATGAGGGCCTTTCTCTCTGTGTTTTTAGAAACAGGACAACGAATGAAAAATCTTGGGGGTATAGAGTGGAACTCTAGAGAAAGGCCCGATCAGACTGTCTCCGGGAATGAGGAGTCTGTGGTTACTTCCTCCCAACACCTGGCAAACAATGGGAGGGTTGACATCAGATTTATCTGGGGTGTCGGAAGGGACGACCCCCAGCCCCTCAAAAGGGTTGCTTGATATTAAGCGGGCGATTTCTACCTGTCCTGTCCTGAGATTGATCCTGCCTGGGGATGAAAGGCCTCTGGGGTCTAGAAAACCCCCCCTGCAGCTTCGGGTGTCCTATAGTAGGGATCTCTGAAATAAGGCATCGATTGGAAGTCATCCCTTCTGGATCTGGAAGGTAAGATCTTCCCCTTGGCTTTGGAGTCCACAAGCACCTTGTCCAGGGCTTCTCTAAACAATTTTTCTCCCTTAAAGGGGGCAGTGGCCAACCTCCACTCATGTCACATTGCCTGAGCCAGAGCAGGCGGCAAGAGGCTATAGCCAATCCTATCACCTTAGAGGCAAATCTGGCTGCACTGAGGGTGGCATCAGCTGAGAACTCCACAGCTGCTAGGAGCTTATTTATATGCTGGTATGACCTGAAATCCTCAAGTGGAATTCTCTCTTGCAGCTCTTGTAGCCAGATGAGAGATGCCCTGTTGAAAAAGGATGCAGCCATGGAGGCCTTCACAACCCATGCTGCTGACTGATGCATTCTCTGCCACGTTTATTCGGCCCTCTTGTCCTCTGCCTTTAACGAGCCCTCAGGCTCCCCAGGAATGTCAGAGTTGGATTGTAGGGCTGCTACTGGGGCGTCCACAGTGGGCACTTCCAGGGCTTTGGAGAGATCATCTCCCACATTGAACATCCTTCTGTCCAGGTAGGAAGGCCAAGAGAAGACCACTGCCTTTGGATGACTGTGAACATCTTTGGTGCAGGGATGATATCTGCCGCTATGGTCTTTTCCAAAAACAATGGGTCATTGGGGTCTTCAGAAGGATCTGTTGGCTCCTGAACCATAGCTGATACACCCTGCTTCACTGCCTCAGCGAACAGAGTCTGCATGTTAAATTGGAATTCAGGCTCTTGTCCCACTGCAGGATGAAGTCCTGCTGACGTGGGAGTAAAGGTAGCCTCAGAGGCCACTCTGGTTCTATGGGCAGTTGACTGTTGCTGGGCAGACAGAAAAGGAACTTCTAACTTCAGAGCCTTCAATGGAATCTTGCATCAGATCCTGCTCTTCAGCTCCCTCAGTGGCCACTTCTGATAAAACACTCCTGTCAGATTGAAGAGACTTGGCTCCTCTATGTAACGGTCGTTTCTCGTTTTGGTGGGAATCTGTCATGGAGCTGTTAGGTGCAATTTCTGAGCTCTTTTGGGCCACTTTTTGTCCCTTATCCCACAGTCTGTCTAGTGCTTTATCCCTGCGGCGTTCATCCTGCTCAGCTGCCTTGGAGCTCTTTCGAGCCCCTGCAACTCTATCCCTTGGCTTGGGGCTTGCAGAGGAGGCTGAAATATTTGGGGCTGCAGGACTTAGAGAGAGTGATGGCCTACGAGCCGTTTCCTCCACTCTCCTGTTCACGCAGCTAGCATTGGGTGGAATCCGCCATCTTAACCAATGCTCAATCTTGCTCAGGAATTATTGCCCTGTGGTTCTAAGGACGTGGAGAAAACTCACGCAGGCCAGTTACCATGGAGAAGATCTGGCCGTTAATTGTGATCTTTATCTACAGCTGGTCTTCAGCCCTGTTTAAAGTGCTGCCACGGTAACTGCAGGCTCCTGAGGCGACCGTTTGAAGCCGCCAAAAGCCCTCCCAAGCCAAACAAGGGGAACGGTGTGGATGTTTAGTCTAACACACCTCTGTGAAATACCTCACAATCGGTGCAGATCGGCCCTCAGCTGATCCGTTGTCAGATGGTCTGGGCCAAAGCCCCGACCGATCTTTGTTCCATTTTGACAGCCGCCTAAGTAGTAGACCAGTCCGGCTGCCAAGGAAATAACATACAGGATTGTTTTTTGACTAATTTAGGCCTCATGTTCTATAGATTTGAGATTTTGTAGGAGCAAAAGAATACATGTTGTCCAGCTAGCTGATTGAGTCAATTTCTGGGGCACCCTTAGCAACAGGGGAGTGATCTGGCAGACTCAGTCCAATCAGCAAGCAGCGACTGATAACCCAATCCTGGATGCTATCTCCACCACAATGGAGAATAATATATTGATTTTTATTACCTAAAGGACTGGAAATGCAAAAAAATGAGCACCCTTTAACCAAATATCAGATTCTATCCAATACAGAATTGGGCTTCTAGTCACACAATGGGGACATCTCCTTTCTCTTCCCTAGTTACATTTATACCCTGACACTTCTCTGATGAGTTCCCCAAAACTTTTGAGCTGATTGGACACAGGAGGAAGTAGGAACAGAGAAAGTTATTTCACCAATAAAGTATATTATTTTATTTACTGAATGGGGTTCCTCTTTCTAAATACGTAAGTTTTGAATATATTATTATATTGTCCTATACATGTAATCCTTGACTTACAACAGTTCATTTAGTAACCATTCAAAGTTACAACGGTACTGAAAAAAGTGATTATGACTGCTTTTCAGTTATGATCTTTGCAGCATCCCCATGATCATATGATCAAAATTCAGATGTTTCATACTTATGACCATTGCAATGTCCAACAGCGATGTGGTCACATCTCAATAGGGATGCCAGGTTCACTTAACAACCGTGTTACTAATTTAACAACCACGGTGATTCACTTGACAACTGTGACAAGAAAAATCATAAAATGGGGCAAAACTCACTTAACAAATTTCTCACTTAGCAACATAAATTTTAGGCTCAGTTGTGGTTGTAGGTCAAGGACCACCTGTATAGTCTTTCCCCAGAACTGTTACCTGCAGATAAGTTATTCTCCTCTGCACTAGCTCTGTCAAATCTTTGGCTTCTTTTTCTCGCCAAGCACCTGCTCCATCAGTTTGACTGAGATAGAACAGATCTGTCATTATTGACCTGTTAAAAAAAGAGACTCAAAATCAACCTTTGAGATTATAAAAAAAAAATGGTAAAGTAAAAGCATTTCTTGCCAAAATATCCAAAAGCTGTATCTTAACACAAGAGTAAAAATATTTACTCTTTATTGCTATAATGTCACAATTACATATAAGAGGCAATATCACAATTGATGGGAATTCCTTTTTCTTTTATACAATCACATTCCCACATGATCTAATTTTTCTTCCTAACCATTCCAAAAAATATTCATACTGAATAGGCAGATTGGTGAAATGAGTCATTAGCAACAATACAAAATGTGCACATTTCACATATTCAGAAAGTAATCAGAAACCTGTAAAGTAAGAAAAATAACAGGAAGATGGTAAAATAATGTCTATATTGTATATGCACTCAGGTTCTTACATAACGTTATCTTTAGTTTTAATTAATTCATGTTCTAGGACAGGACTCCCCAACCCCTGGGCTGCAGCCAGTACTGATCTCTGGCCTGCGATTCTAGGATATTAATATTCTATGATCATAGCTACTATGGCATTGTTTTGTGAATAGGTGACTATCTATCCTGACTAGCGAGGTCAGGAAACAGACATTGCAAGGATTACAGGAATGCTACTTCATTGTTATGAATAACAAAATATTAAAATCCTTCCAGAATTTCCTTCTGTCCCTTTATACCAAGCAGATCAAGTTAGGGTTCAGTATTTTGATGGTTTTGCCTCAAATTCATGCCTTTCCCATTTGGAGGACTGGAGTGGTCTTTAATTTTCTTTCTTTCTGCATTCTGCAGTTAAGGTTCCCACAGTCCTCTAAAATGGAAGTCAAGAGTCCCACAATAGGCACTCTAAATTCCAGAGAAAGCCATCAATCAAAACATACTGGGAACTTCTGGTTTTTAGAATCAATTCCCAAATAAGCAGAATTATATCTTTTATAACTTCTACTAACATTTAATAATTTAATAAACTCTTTTCATAATTTAATAAGTGACCAGTATCTTAAATTAAAAACTGAAATGTCAAAGGACTAAGAAAGTATCAGCCTCGAGTCACAGTAGATCAAGATCCCACTAATGTTTATTATACAGGTAGTCCTCGACTTTCAATTATTCATTTAGTGACTGTTCAAGGTTATAATGGCCTTGAAAAAAGTGACTTATGACTGTTTTTTCACACTTATGATCTCTGTAGCATCCCCATGGTCATGTGATCAAAATTTGGAGGCTTGGCAACTGACTCATATTTATGACAGTTGCAGTGTCCCAAGATCATGTGATCATCTTTTGCGACCTTCTGACAAGCAAAGTCGATGGAGAAGCCAGATTCACTTTACAACTGTGTTACTAACTTAACAACTGTAGTGACTCATTTAACAACTGCAGTAATTCACTTAACAACTGTCTCACTTAGGAGTGGAAACTTTGGGCTCAATGGTGGTTGTAAGTGGAGGACTACTTGCATTTATATGCCTCCTCTCCTTGAACAGTTCTGGAAAGTTTACCAAGTGTAATACATACATATATATGACAACCTTTAAAAGTAAGATATAAATTCAAAGGAAGAGGAGGAAAAGGAGGATAGATATAAAACACAAAAGGTAAACCAGAGCTATTAAAATGTTTATTTTTATTTTCTTTATTTATTTTATTTTGTCAAGCAATTATTAGATAACAGGTATAAGTACACTGCTCAAAAAAATAAAGGGAACACTTAAACAACACAATATAACTCCAAGTCAATCACACTTCTGTGAAATCAAACTGTCTACTTAGGTAGCAACATGATTGACAATCAATTTCACATGCTGTTTGTGCAAATGGAATAGACAACAGGTGGGAAGCATAGGCAGTTAGCAAGACATCCCCAATAAAGGAGTGGTTCTGCAGGTGGTGACCACAGACCACTTCTCAGTTCCTATGCTTTCTGGCTGATGGTTTGGTCATTTTTGAATGCTGGTGGTGCTTTCACCCTAGTGGTAGCATGAGACGGAGTCTACAACCCACACAAGTGGCTCAGGTAGTGCAGCTCATCCAGGATGGCACATCAATGCGAGCTGTGGCAACAAGGTTTGCTGTGTCTGTCAGCGTAGTGTCCAGAACATGGAGGCGCTACCAGGAGACAGGCCAGTACATCAGGAGACGTGGAGGAGGGCAACAGCCCAGCATCAGGACCGCTACCTCCGCCTTTGTGCAAGGAGGGACAGGAGGAGCACTGCCAGAGCCCTGCAAAATGACCTCCAGCAGGCCACAAATGTACATCTGGCTGCTCAAACAGTCAGAAATAGACTCCATGAGGGTGGTATGAGGGCCCGACATCCACAGGTGGGGTTTGTGCTTACAGCCCAACACCGTGCAGGACGTTTGGCATTTGCCAGAGAACACCAAGATTGGCAAATTCGCCACTGGTGCCCTGTGCTCTTCACAGATGAAAGCAGGTTCACACTGAGCACGTGTGACAGACATGACGGGGTCTGGAGATGCCGTGGAGAACGTTCTGCTGCCTGCTACATCCTTCAGCATGACCGGTTTGGCAGTGGGTCAGTAATGATGTGGAGTGGCATTTCTTTAGGGGGCCACAGAGCCCCCCATGTGCTCGCCAAAGGTAGCCTGACTGCCATTAGGTACCGAGATGAGATCCTCAGACCCCTTGTGAGACCATATGCTGGTGCGGTTGGCCCTGGGTTCTTCCTAATGCACGACAATGCTAGACCTCATGTGGCTGGAGTGTGTCAGCAGTTCCTGCAAGACGAAGGCATTGATGCTATGGACTGGCCCACCCATTCCCCAGACCTGAATCCAATTGAGCACATCTGGGATATCATGTCTCGCTCCATCCACCAACTCCACGTTGCACCACAGACCGTCCAGGAGATGGGGGATGCTTTAGTCCAGGTATGGGAGGAGATCCCTCAGGAGACCATCCGCCACCTCATCAGGAGCATGCCCAGGCGTTGTAGGGAGGTCACACAGGCATGTGGAGGCCACACACACTACTGAGCCTCATTTTGACTTGTTTTAAGGACATTACATCAAAGTTGGATCAACCTGTAGTGTTTTTTTCCACTTTAATTTTGAGTGTAACTCCAAATCCAGACCTCCACAGGTTGCTAAATTTGATTTCCATTGATAGTTTTTGTGTGATTTTGTTGTCAGCACATTCAACTATGAAATGAACAAAGTATTTAATAAGAATATTTCATTCATTCAGATCTAGGATGTCTTATTTTTGTGTTCCCTTATTTTTTTGAGCAGTATATAAACATGGTTATGAATACATGAAATGGATACGAATAAGAAAAAAAACACAATAGGACAGGGATGGTAGGCACGTTGGTGTGCTTATGCACACCCCCTACAGACCTCTTAGGAAAGGGGTGAGGTCAATAGTAGACAGTCTAACGTTAAAGTTTTTGGGGTTTGGGGAAGAAACCAGAGTCAGGTAGAGTATTCCAGACATTGACCACTCTCTTGCTGAAGTCGTATTTCCTGCAATCAAGTTTGGTGCGGTTAACCTTGAGTTTGTATCTATTGTGTGCTCTTGTATTGTTGTGGTTGAAGCTGAAGTATTCATTGAGAGGTAGGATATTGCAATATATAATTTTATGTACTATACTTAGATGAGACCGAAGGCGGCATAGTTCTAGGTTGTCTAGGTCTAAAATTTCAAGTCTGGTGGCATAAGGTATTCTGCAACAAGTAGAGGAGTGGAGAACTCTTCTTGTGAAATATTTCTGGACTTTCTCAATTGTATTAATATCAGACATGTAATGCGGGTTCCAGACTGATGAGCTGTATTCAAATATTGGTCTATCAAATGTTTTGTATGCTCTAGTTAGTAGTGTGATATTACCCAAGAAAAAGCTACGCAGGAATAGGTTAACAACTCTTAATGCCTTTTTGGCTATGTAGTTACAGTGGGCTCTAGCACTTAGATCATTTGAGATGAGTACTCCAAGGTCCTTAACAAAGTTTGGGTCATCAACAAGGTCTTGACTATTCAGCTTGTATTTTATTTTCTGATTTTGTCTAGAAAATTAATATGTTTTGACCCCTCAAAAATGTAATAGGAGATGTATTTCAATTCCAGTGGCAATTTTTTCCATAATATACACTTTTTATGAGGACAAAAAAAGTACTCTCTGATGTGTAGTATATTTTCAGTATGATTTGAGGGCTTCCAGTTTGTTATGGTTATTCTGATTTATAATTCCCAAATGGGAATCTTCTCATTTTCCTACTAAAGTCCTAGCCAACTGACAGCTGCAAATTTAGGAAGGGAAAACTTCACCACTATAAAAGTATCCCCACATATACAAAATTTTAGATTCCATTTATATGCAAATAAAACTTTAGCAGTTAAACTGAATCAGAAATCTGGGAATTTGAATTTGTTTGAAAAGCACAGTTGAATAAGCAAGTCACATGTAACAAGAATTACTTTGTTTGAAAACCAATAAACAACTTGCAACAGATGTGCCAAAGGTTTTAAAGAAAATGAAAATCTCTCAGAAGTGACATATCTTCAGAATCATTACCACAGAAATATTTTTGCTTACTAAACATTCTTACCCTAAGGAAAGGGAAGGAAAAAAATTCCTTCCTTTTGATAGTTCAGATAAACAAAAAGGAATATCTTTTTTTAATTCTGAATATTGATGTGAAAAAGCTTTAGTCAGCTCCTGCTGAATTGACTAGTACAGGATCACCTGATTTAAACAAGCTATAGTGTTTTTAATGTACTTTTTAAGAAGTGGAATAGGCTGTCGTGGATAAAGGGCAAGGTACAGTTTCAGGATACCTCATCAAAAAATCCTAGACACTTTTTAAAAAGTTTTTTAGTTTACTTTATAGTTTTCTACTTGTTTGACAGGAATGCTTCTATCCACTTATGCAGGTGTCCAGAGATACCATAAGATTTTAGTTTTAGTAGTAGTTTGTCATGTACCACTGAATCAAAGGCTTTACAGAAGTCTATGTAGATTACGTCTATTGCTTTGCCCTGATTGAGTTGTGTAGTTTATATGTTTTTGCAGCGTAAGAGTTGCAGATTGCAGGATAGTTTCTTTCTGAAACTAAATTGTTTATTAGAGATTAGGTTGCTTGTCTCTAAGTGGAGGATAATGGATTGGTTAATAATTGATTCCATGACTTTACAAGTGATGCAGCATAAAGAGATAGGTCTGTAATTTTCAACTAGGCTGGGGTCTCCCTTTTTGAAGATGGGGATGACCGTGGCTTGTGACCATAGTTTTGGTGAGGAGCTGGTCCTGAAAGATTTTTCAAAGATTATGCTTAGAGGTTTGGCTATGGCAGTAGATAGCTTTTTTAAGAAGTAGGCACATATTCCATCCGGTCCAATAGATAGAGATGGTTTTAGATTGTGTAGTGCTTTTTCAACATTGTCTTCTGTAAAATCGATATGTATTAGACCAGTGATCCCCAACCTTTTTATGCCGCGGCCTGGTACTGGCATCAGCTGGGCGCCGCGCCAGGTACCGCATCAGCTGGGCGCCACCATCTTTTTTGATGAAAAGTGCTTCCGGTGAGCTTTCTGCAGAAAAGCTCACCGAAGCGAGCAGCCGCCATCTTTTGATGAAAAAGCTTCCGGTGAGCTTTTACCTGGAAAAGCTCACCGGAGCACTTTTTCATCAAAAGATGGCGGCGCCAGCAACCAGCGGCCCGGTAGGGAGTTGTTCCCGGTGGTTGGGGACCCTGTATTAGACCATTGTAGTTGTCTGTGGTTCGACTAGGAAATACTGGGCATGATCCATTGCTGTTTACAAATACTGAGCCAAAGAATGTGTTAAAGAGGTTGGCTTTAATAGTGTCGTTGCAGTCTTTACCATTAGGTCCTTTCAGGGGCAGGATGGACCTTGAGTCTTTTAGTTTGTTGTTTACAAAATTGTAGAAAGCGCGGGTGCAATTGGTGCGTAGAAGGTTTTCCTCTTTTTTAATGTGATAATTGGTGCATTCAGTCTTTATCTGGTGGCATAAATTTTTGTATCGGCTTTTGAAGTTGGCAACGTGACCAGATTTGTTTTTCTGCCAAAGTGATTTCTTTTTGGATTGAAGCTTCCTTATTGTTATGGGTAATTTGTTTTTTCTGGTTTTGGGAGTTGTTATTGGTACATATAGTTTGATGACTCTTTTGACTTCAAGTAAAAATATGTTGTAATGGTCTTCTATGGTATTGCATCCAGAGAATAGAAATTGCCAATCAAGGGATGAGAGATCGTTGTCTATAAGACCACAGTTGCCTTTTTTGAAGTCATAATTGGGGATCACATTGTTGTGTTGATTTTTGTGTGGACGTATGTTGAGACAAAAGTCAATCATGTTGTGGTCACTGTTGGAAAAGGGTTCTTTAATTTGTATTCCGTAGAGGCCATGCTAGAACTAGGGCAAAACTCTTTATGTGGGGAATGACCAAAAGCTCATAATGTGACTGTGCTGTACTGGAACAAATGATAGTACATACAGTTTGAAAATTTCTAGGTATCTGAAGCAATCTCTTTGAGAAGCAGTTAGATGGTTAGCTGAACTATAACATCTATCCTTTTGACATCTATGGCACCATATTGAGTCAATTTCATAATTTACCACTCTATAAAGTCTTAGTAAGATCACTACTGCATCCAGTTTTGGTCACCACATTATAAAAAAAGATGTTGAGACTCTAGAAAAAGTACAGAGAAGAGCAACCAGGATGATTAGGGGACTGGAGACTAAAACACATGAAGAACAGTTACAGGAACTGGGCTTGGCTAGTCTAGTGAAGAGAAGGACCAGGGGAGACATGATAGCAGTCTTCCAATATTTGAGGGGCTGCCACAGAGGAAGGGGTCAAGCTATTTTCTAAAGCGCCTGTAGGCCAGACAAGGAATAATGGATGGAAACTGAACAAGGAGAGATTTAACCTGGAAAACTTTCTGACAGTGAGAACAATCAACCAGTGGAACAGCTTGCCCTCGGAAGTTGTGGAAGCGCCATCATTTGAGACTTTCAAGAAGAAATTGGACTGCCATTTGTCAGAAATGGTGTAGGGCCTCCTGCTTGGGCGGGGGGTTGGACTAGATGACCTACAAGGTCCTTTCCAACTCTGATTATCTGTTATCTGTTAATTTAATATTTTATCTCATTTACTGTATTGTCCACATACTTTACATACATGTATATGATGATGCTTTATTTAAACTTATATCTGTGTTTGTGCATATGTGTTTTATTAGTGGTATACATCAGGGACTGTAGGACCTCTGTTGATGGCATATGCTTAATAAATAAAATAAAATTATGCAATTTTTAAAAAATACCAAATTACACTGAATACTAATTATTCTTTCATAAACAACCTTTTACTAAATTGTAGTTGTGACAAGAAGCTCTTTTACTAGTTTCTAATATACTGTATCCAATGTACAAAATTTATTTTCAAAACTACCGCATTCTATGTTACATTCTGTTAAAATACAAGTTTTTGCATTTGTTATAATAGTTTTACAGTTCATTTCATATTTTCTAATTAATTGATCTATGAAATTTATGTCATAATTTCAATTCCATGGAAGTCATGGATTTTGGATAGATTATGCAAATTAGATCATTGGAAATACCTTGGTTGAAAAAATGTTGCCTTATGAGATACTGTTTTGCCCAGTTAAAGATTACAGACATATGAGTTTTAGTAGCATATAGATAGACAAATGGTAGCTCCAAAAAGAACTTTTGTTTGTATGAGCACTATTTATTGATGTTTACCATATTAAAAATTAAACTTGATGCCTTCACTGCTGTATTCTCACAATTGTTTGATGGGATTTAATATTGTATTATTTTTCAACATAGGCTGGCAAATAATTTTGATTTTGTAGACCATTCAGAGGATCCTAGGACTTTAAGAAAAACTGGTTTATAATGTTACTCTTTTTAAGCAAGTTTGAAACTGTTACTGCAACAAATATTTAATAGCTACTAGTACCTTTCATGATCACCCAATTCAGATAAAAGTTCATCAATATGTTTATGCAATTCATTTCCTTCCACATTTTTTAATTTCTTCAATTCACTCTGGAGAAAAAACCAAAACTCCTTGACTCCATTTTCAATCCTTCTTCTTAGTATTTCATGGTCTTTTCCAAAGCCCACTAATATAATAAAGGAAAGTGAACAATAATTATTATTAATTCTCTAAACAGGACGCACATTGTGAAATTGAGTACCCATCTAAATATAAAAAAACTATCTCCTATACAAACCATCTCCTGTTTGTTGTTTGTAATTTTCCATCTGTTCTTTGGCTTTTATTAGCTGTTCTTCTAAAGCATGCACTCTTCCTGCAGCAGGGCCCTGATCAATAGAACCATCTGGTATCCTACAGCAAAAGTAAAAATGTGTGAAAGGATTAAATGGACACATGCAACTTCATTATTGATAGTTCTGTATGTTAAAAGCTGTGAGAATTAGTATTGCTATTAGGAAATTACCAAATCAATTTTTAAAATGTGTAGTCCAATAATAAATTTCAATATGGTAATTACACTGTCACAGGAGTGAGTAATTTGTAAATATTATATCACAGCCTAAATAAAGTTGTTTTTTTCTATTACTACATCAAGAGACTTTGTTCCCATTATAAATGGACAAGAGAAGAGAAATAATTATTCATGTTGTTTTAAGCAAAATAAAATATGAGGAGAGCATACTACTGCCACTTCTGTTTATAATTGTACGCAGGATGAATACCACATATTGAACAATTTAGTACAATGCAAAAAATGTCATCCATCCACATTTTAATACAACTTTCCATCAACTATCCAGACATACACATATCACAAGTAACCTCTCTATTGGACAAACTTTCTGTAGACGGTTATGTGCTATCAACCCTATAGTCCCAAATGCTTCAATTCATTCAGTTCTGATTTACATACATTCATAAACTAGAACTTCTTCTTCTTGTGCTATATCCGTCATCAGGCGTTGGCGATCATGTTGGTGATCCTATTTTTATCAATAGCCACACAAAAAAGTTCTAGCATGAAAACTAGAACTTAAGAGTTATATTTGGCTTTAATGTTCTTATTTAAAATTTAGTAAAGAAAACCTTCAAGATACTATGAATTAGGAGCTGGAAACTACATCCAGTAACTGAAACCCTTAACCAAATACAAGTAGAATCCCAAAATAATAAAACTTCATCTGGATTAAAGAAAAGATTGATCTCTTCACACCCTCACATCCCGGACATAAACTGTTTCAACTCCTTCCCTCAAAACAATGCTATAGAGCAGCAGTCACCAACTGGTGGGCCGCGAGAAAATTTTGGTGGGCCGCAGGGAAATCTCACTCCTAAAGCACCCCCACAAAGCAATTAATCCAGACTGCGCAGAAACACAAAGCTGCACCGCCCACATAGCCCGTGGGAACCCTCCCCGCCCACTCATTCCTTACCTGGTAAACTTGCCTGCTAAATTGCTATTTTTCCTTTTTCCGGCCATCATCTGTTCTGCTGTGTCGGGAGATTTAGATTAGCTAGGAAGCAGGAAATGGTTGGTTTTCTTGCTTTCTAGCTAGTCTTTAGATCTTCAGCTCTGCTTTTAAGCACAGCTGAACTTCTCTTAGGACTGAAGGTTTGCTTGCAAGCAAATTCAGTGCAGACTCACAGCAAGCAAATTTGAAAGACTGAGCTAGCCGATGGCAGATAGATAGATCACTGAATGATTCTGTGAGCAACTCAATCTGCCTGCCTGCTTTGCCTGATTTTGGGTAAAAGTTGCTCTTTTTTTAAATAAAAAATTCAATATTTACATGCATGGTGTGTTATGAGTTAATTTTGTGAGTTTGCTTGCTAGCAAATTTTATGTGACAGACTAAGCTAGCCAATGGCAGATAGATAAGATTTCTGAATGAATCTGTGATTCTGTGAGCAACTCAATCTGCCTGCCTGCTTTGCCTGATTTTGGGTAAAAGTTGCTCTTTTTTATAAAAAAATTCAATATTAATATAAATATTTATAATATTTACATACAAGCCATGCCCAGCCAGTCACATGACCACCAAGCCACACCCACAAATTAGGCCACACCCACAGAACCAGTTAGTGGTCCCTGGGATCTAAAATTATGAGTTTGGTGGTCCCTCAGGTCCAAAAGGTTAGCGACCCCCGCTATAGAGCACTGCACGCCAGAACAACTAGACACAAGAACAGTTTTTTTTCCCCGAAAGCCATCACTCTGCTAAACAAATAATTCCCTCAACACTGTTCAACTATTTACAAAGTCTGCAGTACTATTACTATTAATCTTCTCATCACTCCTTATCACCCATCCCCTCCCACTTGTGACTGTATGGCTGTAACTTTGTTGATTGTAGCCTTACGATTTATATTGACTGTTTCCTAGTATGATTTGATTGTTTATTGTACCCTATGACTATTATTAAGTGTTGTACCTTATGATTCTTGACTCTTGACGAATGTATCTTTTCTTTTATGTATACTGAGATCATTTGCACCAAGACAAATTCCTTGTGTGTCCAATCACACTTGGCCAATAAAGAATTCTATTCTATTCTATTGTTATATGATATAATTTTCAGATTCTTTTTCTTGTATTGGCTTGATAATGTAACATCTGCCAATGAATACAGGCTTTTACAACTAATTTCACAATGAATTGGAAACGATCATTCCTGATTGAAAAGGAAGCAATATTAACAGAATAGGATTGAGCAGACAAGAAAAACAACAGGATGGCACCTCATCTATTTTAATGGGCATGGTTCTTCTCATCCATTTAAAATGAAAGAATCAAATTTAATAACCCCCAATCCCTTGCACCTTTGGAACAGCCAGGTTGGAATAAAGGAGGCCCATTTTATCAAATGAGAACACTATGAAAGCCACAATGGGATGCAAACAGGTAAGATCTATAATATATTCCTTTAGTTCATTCTAAGCATCTTTAGTTTGGCATAACAAGCTTAGCAATTTATCACCATTTACTTTCATAGTCAGGTTCATAGTCAGCTGAGGCAAACTGGCAGAATAGAATAAGTATAGCACAGGTTGTTGAAAAATAGCATGAGAAACTTTTTTTGAGATTTAGTATAGCCCAACATAAAAACAACAAGCTGTAGGGCAGGGGTGTCAAATTCGATTTCATTGTGGGCCGCATCAGGGTAGTTTGACTTCAGGGGGATAGGGTGGGTGGGGCCAGGATGGGCGTGGCTATCATGACTTTACTCATATTGGGGGACGCATGTGGTGGCATCCCAAACTCCATTTTTGGCTGCAACAGCCTCCTGCAACCCTCTGCCAACGAAAACGAAGCTTGGGGGATGATACGCAGCCTTTGTGAGCTCTGTTTTCCGCTTGGACGGCCTCCTTCAGGCCTCTGCCAGAGAAAATAGAACTTGGGAGGGCTATGTGTGGCACTCGTGAGCTCCGTTTTGCTGGCAGAGGCATTGCGGGCCAGTCCTTTGCTGTTTCCAGGGCGGCCCTGCAAGCCAGATCTAAGCACCCTGTGGGTCAGATCTCCCCCCCGCCCCCCCCGGTCTTTATTTTGACATCCCTTCTCTGTCTCAACCCTGCAGAAATTTAATAATAACTTCAGGAAGTACTATGCAGTTAATTTTCAATGATCTTACTCTCCAAGCTGAGATCTGCCTCCATCCTCCTATCCTTCTGTAAGAGCCTGAAGACCTGTCGACCTGGGACGAGTACCACAATGGAGTACCTACTATACTGATTAAAGGAGTACCACAATGGAAGTGCCTACTATACTGATTAAAAAAAACCCCACTCCCCCCTTTGCTACCTGATTCCCCACCATCTTTTATTCTCATATCGTTGTATTCTCATTTTCTTTTTCATTGTTTATTCCATTCTTCCATGACTTTGCTACTGTTATATTTATTTTCATTTTTCTGTTTTTATTGTTGTAAGCCAATTAGAGTAGCCCCACAGGGATAGGTGGCAAATAAATTTAATAATTTAATAAATAAATAATCACAATTTTCTGTATTTTTGATGCAAATTTCTAAACAAAAATATGTGCATTATTATTTTTATAAGTGGAAAAACTGTACAAAACAATATTCAGTAGAAAACTATTTAAAAGTATGTCCTTTAAGTCACAGCCCCCAACCTTTTGGGCACCATGGACCAGTTCAGTGGAGACAGATTTTTCTGTAGACAAGAAGAGGCTTGGTTTTGCATGCTGCCTGCATCCCAGGGATGGAGCATTCTAGAAGAATTACAGTGCCCAATATATTGACAGTTTGACAGTGCACATATAATCAACTACCCAAAAAATATGCAATTAAACCTTCATGCCACATTTAATGGCAGATTAGAACATACTAAAATTGCAATAAAAGCAAACGAAGAATAAAAGCTTAAAACACAATACTTAATAATATAATTATGGTAAATTGTACATATTTTTTTCCATTCAATTATGTCCAATTCTCAAAGACCGCATGGACAAGTCCCTGTAATTTTCTTGGCCAGATTTCAGAAGTGCGTTCTTTCTAGTACTCAAGAGAATGTGACTAGCTCAAGGTCACACAACTGACTTCAAACTTAAGATGGGACTAGAAACTCACAATCTCCCAGCTTCTAGCCTGATGCCTTAACCACTACACCAAACTGGCTCTCATATATATATATAGAAAATGTCATGGCAAGACCAGTCCATGCATTGGATGTACCACTAACAGATTACTGAGGTGGCTGATGATCCTACTAGTGGCTGGAAAGGACTGAACCAAAAGATTGTACTGAGACATTGATCATAGCAGCACAAGATAAGCACTAAGCACCAGATCCATACAAGCAGGGGTCTAGGTGTACCACATTAGATATAACCCAAAGTACCAAGGGGCCTCAGGGACACTCCAATATACAGTAGCAGGATTTAAAATGCAGGCAGAAATACCATATGTTTATTTATTAATGCATTTATTTTATTAATCAAATTTATATATTGCCCAACTCACTATCTAAGTAACTGCGTGCTTTATAAGAAAAACTGAATAAAATAAAATAAAGTTTGAAAGATGGAGAGAGCATCCTCAAGCCACCAGCCACCCCACGGTTGCATCACACTCTTGGATTCCCATGCTAGTGAAAAGAACCAAGTCTCAACACTCTTCTGGAAAACCAGCAGAGTAGGAGCCAACCTCACTGCAAGATGTTCCATAGGGCGGGGGCAGCAGCTATATAATAATAAATCCAAATAGCATGAATCACAATCATTCCTCAAGGCTACTCCTGAAAATGTTCTGAAAGTCCATCATCAAGAGAGCCAGGGTAATTTGTAGTCTATTCCATATGAAGGTGCCATGATGGAAAAGCAAAACCTTCTTGTTTTATCTTTCCTACCCTCACATAAGTGAAACGACTCAAGCAACTTCTCTTGGTGTATTAGGTTGAATCCAAATGGAATAAATAGTTCTATAAGAACTTACATGCCAAGCCATATAGAGTTTTCCACTCAAAACTAGCAGTTTGACTTATACCTGGAAACATTAGCAATCAATGCAGATCCCAGCAATTAGATATAATATAGGTATAATGCTCATAGTACTGATGCCAATTAACAGGTGAGCTATTACACTTTTGACTCCAATACAATTTCCTATTGTCTTTAAAGACAATAAAGCTAATCCCCAACACTACGGAGCACTAAAATGAGAGCATGACGTTGTTGTAGCCTAAAATTACTATCTTTTTAAATTTTCAGTTAGCTCTTCAGTTAGACCATTGTTAATTTTTCCAAATATAGTAAAAAAAATCAACATTAAACTATCCATAGCTTCTATCATTGAAATAAAACAATATATATCAGGAAAAATATTACAGTATATGTGCATAGTTCTAACTATGCTGGCTGGAGAATTCTGGGAGTTGAAGTCCACCCATCTTCAAGCTGCCCAGGTTGAGAAACACTGCTCTAAATGCGTAATTGCAGGATCTGTCAGAAAATTGTTTAATAATGAATTCAGCTTTGTTCTTACGTTTATATATAGACAATAAAATTCCAGAGTACTCATGTTCTGAGAAAAATCTAAAAAGCCTACCTGAGAGACTCTGCCATTCGTCTTAAGTCTTCATTTTGCTGTTTCAATCGTTCAAGTTTTGCTAGTATTTTTGACAGTTCACGGCTAGAGTGGTCCGGATGCTCACTGTCTCGTACTAAGTGTCCACCTATGTAAAAGAGCAATGTTCCCCAAGCAAAAAGGATGAGCATAATCCATCGCCAGGAGCCAGTCCATGGCCGCATTTTCAAATGTTTTGACCACTACAAAATAATTTTTGTTTACAAAGTAAACATTGTAATTCCTCAGTCAATACAAAGATTCCAAGGTTTCAGTGCTATTCATAAACATCTTGTGCTTCTCAAGGCATTTATCCTATAGCAGAATTTCAAAATAATTATCCAGGATGATGAATATTCCAAGTACTAAGGTCACAGGTGTTTTGGCTTTATGCCTGCAAAAAAGAAACAAAATGTTAATGTTATATTTTAATGTCCAAACCTGCAGCAGCCCATCTCTGAATAAAGGAGAATATTTGTAGCTCAGGGTTAATATGAGGGGTCCTTGGTGTTCTCTGAGCTTGGCTGTTTTTTGTTTGTTTGTTTGTTTTTTATAGCACTGGTATTAACTAGTTTGGGTAATGAAATGTCTGCAAGAAAACAACCAAGTTCAGAGAGCCCTAGAAACCTAATTCAGTAGATTGGAGTAATTCAGTAGAGAAAATCAATTTATATGGTTGCTAAAAGTTGACAATGACTATGGCATGTAATCAATAATCATTTTTCTCTTCTTCCAAACTATTAATTTTCATAGAGCTAGATATAAACAAACTCTTGAACAAAGACAAACAGTTCTTATGAGCCATGGTAGAAAAATATTAGAAAAAAAAAGACATCAAATCCAAATATACTACCCTACCACCAAAAATAGACAGATATTCAAAAAGACTCCCTGGCCTATCACTAAGCTATAATATATGATCAAAGAGATCTTACACTTCATCATAAATATGGGAATTCTGTTGAAAGTCTCAATAAATACAAATGGATTTAGTTGCAACAGGTCCCTAATACTTGCAGCATAACAGCACTTATCTTCATAGCAAAGTCTGGGTGAATAGAAAGCATTAATTTTGAGACAACAATATTTCACTGAATGCAAAAACATGTATTAAGTTATTAAAACTGTGCTTATTAAATCATTATAAATAAGATATAGTTATAGAATATAATAAGCATTATACTGATTTAACTATCTAAAATACTGCTGAAAGTATGTTAGGTTACTTCTGGAAACTTATATTGAAGGCAATGTCATGAACCTATTGAGGATAGTTTTCAGTGTAGAAAGATTAAGGAGATAGTTTGATAGTTGGGAGATCCAGGTTCAAAGTCCCTATTTGACCTTATAAGACTTGTTCTGGGACTTCAGCCCAGCCTTCATTTCCTCAGTCCAGCTCTTTCTCACAAGGTTATTGGCAGAAACAAAATGAACACTGCTCAATGAAAAATGAATGAGATCACAAATGAAAGGTGAAAAAACTATATAACCATTATTGCAGTAATATTACATGATACAGATTAAGCTAACGTTGGTGTACATATTTTCCTGATGATATGTGATATTACATCACATATGCTATGTTTGCTATTAACAGAGTATACAGATTTGCAACAAACCTCAGGGACCTGAGCTTGGTTAATATTTCCACCTGAGATCTTAAAGACAGCATTAGGCTAGACAGATGGTATACTTGATTCAATAAAATAGTATCAAACATTAAATTGTGCCATCAAAGCTAGCAGAAAACTGCTAAAACAATGTCATCTCCTACTACTGGAAACATAGCATGAAACAGACCTCACTATAATCTTGTTACGATTCATTAGTATGTTATCATTTTACCTATTGTAGCATTTTTCCATCTACCTCAAAATAATAGTCTGCAGACCAAACCAAGGAAAGATTGGCCACATCTCTTTAGAATTTTCTTAAAACATGATAACCAAAACCGAACATAGCATTGAAAGCTGGTTTTGACCAATGCAGAATCAAGTGGAATTATTACTTTGGAAATACTTCTATTGAGTCAGCATAAACCTGTATGTGCATTTTTGGTAGCCACATCACACTAATGACTGGTATTCAATTTGCAGTAAACTCAGAGGTGGTATTCAGCAGGTTCTGACCAGTTCTGGAGAATCGGTAGGGGATATTTTGAGTTTAGAGAACCAGCAAATACCACCTCTGACTGGTCCCACCCCCATCTGATCGGCTGGGTCTTCTTTTGTTGCCCTGCCCAGGAGAACGGAGCTGGAAAGCAGGTTAGTGCGGTAGGGAGAGAATGGGGATTTTGCAGTAACCTTCCTTCCCCTGGAGTGGGGTAAGAATGGAGATTTTACAGTATCCTTCCCCTGCCACGCCCACCAAGACAAGCAACGCCCACAGAACTGGTAGTAAAATTTTTTGAATCCCATAACTGAATAAGCTATTATTCCAAGATGTTTTGCCAAATCATGTATCCTCCCTATCCTATTTCTATGCATTGTTTCTTAAATGAAGAACTCTGAATGTATCTATTGCATTGCATACTATACTCTTTTGTTCAGACCTTTTCTGTCTTCTCAGATATTAGCTATTCCAACCAGTTTTGTATCATTATCAAATATTATAAACATTGCGTCTACTTGTTCATCCCACTTACTAATAAAATGTTTTAGTACAACATCCAGAACTACACCTTGTGATACTCCACTTGGTATATTGCTGCAGATAAATGAAGAGTGCTCTTACAATTTTTCAAGCCAGCGTACATCCACTTGTCATGCCAAGTCAGGTGACATTTGTTTTCTTTCAGCCATTGGGCAGTTTGCCAATTCTCTAAGAGTTCTCAAAAATAATATAAAATGGTTCAGCCAAGCTATCATGAAGTTTTTCATGTACCCTCAATACAGTACATATAGTCCTGAAGTTGTAAACTTGTTTAAAGTAAGTAGCTTTTCCCCAACATGCTTTTCTTAGTTCAAAGCTTCAATCCCGACCCTGCTATTCTTCAGAATGCCACATAATCTCTTGTTGGAGAAAACAGACAAAATAGGACTCAGTAACATTACTTTTTCTTTGTTATCTGTTATCTTTTTGCCAACATTATTGAGAGCCAGTACACCATTTCACTTCCTTTCTTTTGAAAATACCTGAAGCTCTTTCTGTTGCCATCAATTAATTAGATTTTTCATATAGTAGAGGATCAGATGGTTCATTTTTAACACAAGTGATGTTATGAAATATTAAGTATAATTATATTAAAATATTTTGCTTAGTCTATCTTACTCAGAAACGCAGTGTATATTGTTATATATCTTTTCTTTCATAAATATATAGGTCTATCTTAAATAAATATTTTAAAGAACACAGAAGCTAATCTAACACACAAAATTTCATTTAAAAAAAGGCAACCAGCAAATCCAAAGAGTAATTTACTGTTGATTTTCAAATTATTTTACATAAAGGAACTGCTCTTCAATGAAATATTTATTTATTTGATTTGAAACTTTTTTCTTAAGTAAATTTCTAAGACTACTGAACAGAGCAATTTGCATCATTGGTTTTAACAACATTTGAACATTATATTCAACACTTGTGCTAACTGCTAATATATCAAGGGCTTTCTTTACTCCAATAGCATCTTTATTCTATTCCCGATTTTGTGAAAAGCTGTATCATGGACAGAGTATAGGGTTCTGCCCAATTGTATAATTCTGCCTTGTTATGAGCTCATGACTGTTATGAGAAATCAGATTAAAAAAAGATTAAATCAGATTAATAAGAAACATAGATAGCAATAGCCCAAGGTGCTTTTCAAAAAGGGCAACTGGTCTTTCTTGGTTTTTTTCCTTGAAAATATTTTGCTTCTCATCTATAAAGCTTCTTCAGTTCTGACTGAATGGTGGGATTCCCCACTAGGCTTTCCCATAAGGCTTTGCCTTATGGAAAAGCACCTCTCGGGACAACCATGACTTAGATGATTGAGACTCCCAATAAACACCCCAAAAGTGCTTTTTCAAGAGGCAACTGGATTTTCTTTTTCTCTTTGAAGACATTTTGCTTTTCATCCAAGAAGCTTCTTCAGCTCTGACTGGATGGGAGGAATGGGGTGATTTATATTCCTTGCAGACAGCTGTTCATTTGCATTATTTTAGAGTTGTTGAGGCTACTTGGAGGTTTATCCGTGCCCTCAGAATTACCTGAGTAGTGCAAATGGGTTTGGAGCCTTCTTGGAATTGTTGAAAGGACTGTTGTAGACTGGAGATAGATGATGTTGGATCCCTTCCGCTCTGTTAAGAGAGGGATGACATGGATGGCTTCTTCAACCCCTCTTTCAAACCAGTGGTCCTCTGTCCAAAATGTGGACATTGCTGTCTTCATAAGAATGTCCTTTGTCTTTTAAATGCAGATGGACTGCTGAATCGTGTCCTGATGCATTTGTTCTCCTGTGTTGTGCTATGCATTTATGAAGTGGTTGTTTTGTTTCCTCAATGTACAGATCTGCACATGGCTCACGCACTGCGTATACCATGTTGCTCAGTTTGTGTCTGGGTGTTTTATCCTTGGGGTGAACAAGCTTCTGCCTTAGTGTGTTTATGGATTTAAAGTGTGCATGTATGCTGTGTTGGATGAAAATCGTCCTGAAGTATTGGTGTATGCCAGTGAGCGAAGATTCATTTGTGCATGCACAGGATCTAGGCAGGTTCTGACCAGTTCTGGAGAATCGGTAGGGGATATTTTGAGTTTAGAGAACCAGCAAATACCACCTCTGACTGGTCCCACCCCCATCTGATCGGCTGGGTCTTCTTTTGTTGCCCTGCCCAGGAGAACGGAGCTGGAAAGCAGGTTAGTGCGGTAGGGAGAGAATGGGGATTTTGCAGTAACCTTCCTTCCCTGGAGTGGGGTAAGAATGGAGATTTTACAGTATCCTTCCCCTGCCACGCCCACCAAGACAAGCAACGCCCACAGAACTGGTAGTAAAATTTTTTGAATCCCATAACTGAATAAGCTATTATTCCAAGATGTTTTGCCAAATCATGTATCCTCCCTATCCTATTTCTATGCATTGTTTCTTAAATGAAGAACTCTGAATGTATCTATTGCATTGCATACTATACTCTTTTGTTCAGACCTTTTCTGTCTTCTCAGATATTAGCTATTCCAACCAATTTTGTATCATTATCAAATATTATAAACATTGCGTCTACTTGTTCATCCCACTTACTAATAAAATGTTTTAGTACAACATCCAGAACTACACCTTGTGATACTCCACTTGGTATATTGCTGCAGATAAATGAAGAGTGCTCTTACAATTTTTCAAGCCAGCGTACATCCACTTGTCATGCCAAGTCAGGTGACATTTGTTTTCTTTCAGCCATTGGGCAGTTTGCCAATTCTCTAAGAGTTCTCAAAAATAATATAAAATGGTTCAGCCAAGCTATCATGAAGTTTTTCATGTACCCTCAATACAGTACATATAGTCCTGAAGTTGTAAACTTGTTTAAAGTAAGTAGCTTTTCCCCAACATGCTTTTCTTAGTTCAAAGCTTCAATCCCGACCCTGCTATTCTTCAGAATGCCACATAATCTCTTGTTGGAGAAAACAGACAAAATAGGACTCAGTAACATTACTTTTTCTTTGTTATCTGTTATCTTTTTGCCAACATTATTGAGAGCCAGTACACCATTTCACTTCCTTTCTTTTGAAAATACCTGAAGCTCTTTCTGTTGCCATCAATTAATTAGATTTTTCATATAGTAGAGGATCAGATGGTTCATTTTTAACACAAGTGATGTTATGAAATATTAAGTATAATTATATTAAAATATTTTGCTTAGTCTATCTTACTCAGAAACGCAGTGTATATTGTTATATATCTTTTCTTTCATAAATATATAGGTCTATCTTAAATAAATATTTTAAAGAACACAGAAGCTAATCTAACACACAAAATTTCATTTAAAAAAAAGGCAACCAGCAAATCCAAAGAGTAATTTACTGTTGATTTTCAAATTATTTTACATAAAGGAACTGCTCTTCAATGAAATATTTATTTATTTGATTTGAAACTTTTTTCTTAAGTAAATTTCTAAGACTACTGAACAGAGCAATTTGCATCATTGGTTTTAACAACATTTGAACATTATATTCAACACTTGTGCTAACTGCTAATATATCAAGGGCTTTCTTTACTCCAATAGCATCTTTATTCTATTCCCGATTTTGTGAAAAGCTGTATCATGGACAGAGTATAGGGTTCTGTCTGTTTTGCTGCTGCCCATTTTAACTAGTATTATAAACTTTCTCCAGCCTAAGTCAGTTCTTCTGAGTCTTTTCTTCCATCTATACAAGACATTTCTGAACCTAGATAATTCTTAGTCTGATAATAAAAATCCAAATTTAGATAGCTGTAGCCAGGGAAAAGGTGCAAATTTTTTTGCCACCATGGACTAACATTTTTACTATGGTAAAAGCCACAGGCTGTTTACCTTTGCTATATCTTTAGCAATTACTGTACAGAATAACTGAAAGATTATTTTCCAGAAGAGCTTGGAACAGTTACAGAGCAGTCCCCAACCTTTCTGGCAACAGAGACAGATTTCAGAAGAAAAACTGTCTTCCACAGACCAGAAATGGATGATTTCAACTGGGCTGCTACCAGTTCGTACCGGGTCGAGTGAACCGGATGTTAATTTTACATCTGGTTTGCCGAATCGGTAGTTGCAACGACTGGCTAACCCTGCCCACCCTAGGAGGCTCCACGAGGCCCGTTTTGGATCCCGGGTAAGTGCAGAGCCTGCACGGAGTCTTGGGGAGGGTGAAAAACGGGCCTCCCAGAGGCTCCAGAAGTCCAGAAACAGGCCCATTTCCAGCCTCCAGAGAGCCTCAGGAGCCCAGAGAGGGAGGAAACAGGCCTTCCAGAGGCTCGAGGAAAGCCTCCAGAGCTTGGAGTGGGGAAAAACAAGCCTCCTGGAGGCTCCAAAAAGCTGGAAACAGGCCCATTTCCAGCCTCCAGAGCCCAGGGAGGGCATTTTTGCCCCCCTGGAGGCTCAAAGAAAGCTTCTGGAGCCCCGGGAAGGCAAAAATGCCCTCCCACCATGCTGCACCATGGTGCAGGTGGCCAATTAGGCCACACCCACCATGGTCACACCCACCCAGCAACCAGGTAGAGAACCGGTTGCTAAATTTTTTGAAGCCCACCCCTGCCTAGATCCTGTGCATGCACAAATGAATCTTCACTCACTGGCATACACCAATACTTCAGGACGATTTTCATCCAACACAGCATACATGCACACTTTAAATCCATGAATACACTAAGGCAGAAGCTTGTTCACCCCAAGGATAAAACACCCAGACACAAACTGAGCAACATGGTATACGCAGTGCGTGAGCCATGTGCAGATCTGTACATTGAGGAAACAAAACAACCACTTCATAAATGCATAGCACAACACAGGAGAACAAATGCATCAGGACACGATTCAGCAGTCCATCTGCATTTAAAAGACAAAGGCCACTCTTTTGAAGACAGCAATGTCCACATTTTGGACAGAGAGGACCACTGGTTTGAAAGAGGGGACAAAGAGGCCATCCATGTCAGCCCTCTCTTAACAGAGCGGAAGGGATCCAACATCATCTATCTCCAGTCTACAACAGTCCTTTCAACAATTCCAAGAAGGCTCCAAACCCATTTGCACTACTCAGGTAATTCTGAGGGCACGGATAAACCTCCAAGTAGCCTCAACAACTCTAAAATAATGCAAATGACCAGCTGTCTGCAAGGAATATAAATCACCCCATTCCTCCCATCCAGTCAGAGCTGAAGAAGCTTCTTGGATGAAAAGCAAAATGTCTTCAAAGAGAAAAAAGAAAGTCCAGTTGCCTCTTGAAAAAAGCACTTTTGGGGTGTTTATTGGGAGTCTCAATCATCTAAGTCATGGTTGTCCCGAAGGTGCTTTTCCATAAGGCAAAGCCTTATGGGAAAGCCTAGTGGGGAATCCCACCATTCAGTCAGAACTGAAGAAGCTTTATAGATGAGAAGCAAAATATTTTCAAGGAAAAAAACCAAGAAAGACCAGTTGCCCTTTTGAAAAGCACCTTGGGCTATTGCTATCTATGTTTCTTATTAATCTGATTTAATCTTTTTTTAATCTGATTTCTCATAACAGTCATGAGCTCATAACAAGGCAGAATTATACAATTGGGCTGAAAAATAATATATAAATATTCTAGAAGAAAATATGAATTTTTAAAACTGTCATATACAATATTGATTCCTGCTATGAAATGTATTACTTCAACTCTAAAACAAAGTATATAAATTCAAATTACCTTGCTACATTTGAAATAAGTATATTCACATTAGAATTGTTTACAGATAACTAAACAATATAGTGCATACATTATAATTAAACTAATGCACATTATCCTTAAGATAATCATTACAAATCTCTTGGAGCATAGTTGAAACATTAGAAAATTAAAGTAAATCTCATACTATCAGTTTATATATTAATTGGGATTCATTTAACAGTTTTCCTGCTTGTCCACTTGGGGGCACTGATATTATATATTCAACATGTCTCTTGTTTATTCTAAGATATGATTGATCAATTTAAACCAATGTCACTTATACAAAAGCAACCACTCCAGAGATTCATTCTATTAACCAACACCAGCTTCTAAAAAAGTCTTTCAAGGTACAGAATTACATTTTCTAATGGCATTAACTTTCCCAAGTTAAAAAATAAGACACTGAAACAGCTAATCTATTACTTTTTCTTCTTATTAAACACTGCTTTTAGCAAATGGATGCCAGAATTACATCTTGGTAGGTATGAAAGAAAAAAAAATCACATGACTTTATCTTCATAAAATAGGTTCAATAATAGCATACCCAGATCTGAAACCCAGCATTCAAAAGAAATAATCTCCATAATAAATCTAATTTTAGCTTAACAAACATACCTTTTTCTTAGAATCAAAGGAAACGCCCATTAGAAATTTAAATATCTACCCTTAAAATCTTTACCAGAATTTTTGTATAGATGGAATATCTATTGGTAGCATTTTATTCATAAACCCAAATGGGCAGGCATCTGTTCACATGCTTTAGAGACTAAAATTTCTTTATCTCCTTTTTATGTAGATTTTCTTTGGTTATAGCAGATTTCTTATGCTAACGGCACACTGAATGTGAATGTAACTTTGATCTCTTCTGGTATAACTCTCAATGCATTGTAACCTTCCAATGTAACCTTTTCTCCCTTTGCAGTAAATCATTCTTTGAAAACTATATCTTTCTCAAGGACATTTACAATCACTATGATTATTATCTCCTCCCTACAAGTAAGGCAGTGGGTCAAATTGTTAAACCAGATTCATAACCAAGCACATACCTCCATTTCAAAGCAAACAATCCAGCATTTCAAAGCAAATAGCTAGCTATTTCCCCAGGAAGTGGTGAAACTTTGAAATTACATTATCTGTTTTCTTTATCTGTGGTAAAAGAGTTGCTTTGTCTTTAGCAAATATCTCTCTACTTTGCTGTATATAAGAAGTGACAACTTTTAGCTGGCAGTCTTCATTCTCGGTGCAGAGTTCAGTGACTCATTGTAGCTTATCAAATTTAATTTTTTTAAAAAATTATTGGATCTACTCCAATTTTTGGTTTTCCTTGCAAGTGATTTTTTTCCACACCTTTGGACAAACTGTTTTGTTAAAAAAAAACACGAAAATGAGAATGTTTTGAATTTATTCCTTCCTATTGTTAGAAGAAATATCCTTCTGGGTTCAGTTCCAAGTGGGGAAAAAGACACTGTAATTATGGAAGTTGCTTGGAAAGAAGGTTTAATGGTGAATAGGACCATATGGCTAGGTGAAGGGGGGGGGAAAGGGTGAGATGCTGAGAATGCTTGAGTTTTATACCCTCTGTTGGGCCCACCTTAGTGTTTCCTGTTCCTGTATAAGAAATGTATCCCATTGGCTGTCAGACTCCCAGGGGGCAGGGGTCTCAGCTAACTTTGTAGGCTTTGTCTATGTCCCAGGTTTGTTTGAGTGCTGGCTGATGTAATCTTCCCAGATGCCATGTGGTGAGATGGGTTGAGGGCTAATCCTATCTGTTGTTATGTAGAATAGACTGGCTCAGGCCTTAATGGCCTATTGACAAAGGTGGGGTAGGGGCTGAGTTTCTGCCTCTCTGAGTTTCTACTTCTCTTTTTACGGGAAATATTCTGTCTGTTTACTATATCCTAAAATATTTCATTTTTCTAGGAGAGGGGTGGGTGCTAACTTCCTACACTATCAAGCTCCCTAATCACATTTTACACCCAAATGTTTTACTTTGAAAAAGTATGAGAATATAAAAAAAGATCTTCAGCATTGTTTGTGAAAAAAAGTCTTAATCACAGTTGCATGAGGAAGGTCAACTTCCCTCTTTCAGAGTTCAACACTTCTAAATGTCAGAAACATTGATATTTGAATGATGAAACACTCAGTACAGTACATGGTACAATGGACATCCCTTCTTGAATGCCTTGTGCTCAAAATCTTATTAATAAGGAACTACCAAAGCCCATTTTTGTTTTTATGAAAACTGTCTTGCATGTTCTATTAATATCAGCAATTTTCATCAATACCTATGATAATTTACATTAAAGAATCTTGATTTTCCAAATCAAATTGGAGCATAGACTGATGGTTGTAACAGAGATTAACTTCTTAATATACATATTAACCCATCCAGTAACCCAAGACAAGACTGATCTTCTGTTGACCTTAATTTACAAAATCCAGTTTCTTTTTAAAAGTATAATATGCTAATCTGCCCAATTCAGCAATAAGTAACTGATATAAATTTTAGATACCATAATCACAACTAATAAATATAAAATGTTTGCTATTATCACTGCATCATCAACTTGTATTTATCACTAACTAATAATGGGGAAGGGATAGGAAGGAGAGAGAGTGAGAAAGTGAGATAAGAGAGGAAGTGGCTCTAGCTACAATCTTTTCTTTTATGTATATTGAGAGCATTTGCACCAAGACAAATTCCTTGTGTGTCCAAATCACACGTGGCCAATGAAGAATTCTATTCTATTCTATATTCTATTCTATTCTATACGATACCACCTTTAACACTTCTAAATGACAGGATTAAGCCTGGGAACCAGAGACAATGATGCCTGAGTGATGAAATATCACAGATGCTGAATATTCTGAAGTGTTCTGGGAAATAATGTGAAAAGCCTTATATAAAGCCAAATAGCCTTCAGACTACTACTTCCTACAGATTCTGTGTTTCACCTATTCAGATAGAATATATGTCCATTAATGGTGTTTCAAAACTATTTATTTAAATTTTTATTTATTTATTCAATAAATCAAATTAATTGACTGAGTGAATGAATAAATGAACGTGTATATTAAAATAATCATAAACAGCAGGCAAATACAGCCAATGCATACAATTCAGTATAACTATTGGAGAGGCTCACTACTGCTGAAACCCGAAACACAACTATGTCTTGAAGACTTTCCTAAAGGGAAGAAATGTAGATGCCAATCTAGATACCACAGGAATGATGTTGCAAAGGGAAGGTACTATAGCCGAAAAAGCTCTCTTTTGGGTCCTACTAAGCATTCCTTTTTAAATGGGACTCACGGAATACTCTCCTGCCAGATCTGATGGGATATGGATAAATGTAGCAAAGGAGAGAGAGTTCCTTAAATATCCCATAAATAGTGACCCCATTCGAAGTCTGTTATTCAATATAGCAAATCTCCAATATAGTTTCCCTATTCTTGCTTTGATCAATACGTGTGCTTCTGTGGGAAGCCCCCTCCTAAAAGAATGAAATATTTTGAGGAATATTAAAAAGGCAAAATATTATATTTTCCCAAAGAGAAAAACAGAGAAACATGTTCTTAAGGGAGACAGAAACCTGTACGTCTACCTGGCTCCAAGCAGAAATGGAGGAAGCCAGCTTTTAGAAATGCAGATTTGGTAATCCATTCAAGAAAAGATATTTTGAAACTCCATCTAACAAAGGCAGAATGGCAGGATTAGAAAGCAGCCCCTCACCCAAGATCCAACACAGGACAAAAGCCATTAGGCACAAAAGGAACTGCCCAAAACTCTTTCAGAACACAAGCCCCTTCATCGCACCAGCCCCAAAACAGTCCAAACTTCAAAGTCACAGAAACCCATAAAGATCCATCCACTCATTCAACCATTTTGTCAGCTGTCTAGAATCACATATAGGTGATGGTTCTGCTTTACAAATAAACCCTTCTTTCCAATCAGTCTCCATTTTTCCAGTGTCGTTCTCCCAGCTTTGAATTGAACCAGATGAATTTTTCCTTCTAAAACTTTCAACCCAAATCATTATTTCATAGATTTCAGTGCTGATGACATCATGTCTGTCAGCTGACCCATGCCTTAAATTAATCAGTTACTTATATAAAAATGTGAGTTTGATTAATTGCCATTGTAAGGGATTGTTATTTTATGTAATTCTACAAATAATTGTCTTTCCTATGCCAATTAATATAACTGGGTTCTATGACAATAGAAGAATCCAGAAAATATGGAACATGTTTGCCATGATATTTGAATTGTGTACTATATTATTCTAGAGAATCAGAACTTATCTAGAACAAATCAATTCCTAGAAGAATACAACCAGAACTCTAAATTAAGATAATTTACCTTCACCATCTTCTTTATCTAAGTTTTATATCTTAGCCAGAAGGTTAAGTGAGCAACAGTAACTTTTCTGTAATTATTTTGTTACATAGCTAATGACCAGAGTTAACGCTAAGATCTTCCAAACAATTTGTTAGTTTAGAAAAGTCTTTTATAAATCAAGAATACAACTGTTTATGCTGAGATATATTTTCAAATCTTTCTTAATTGGATGTGGAACAGACAAGGCAATGAAAAATTTCCTTTTGCCTCAAGTACAATATAAATGGCACTAGGATTGTAATTTTATTTTTTATTAAACTGTAAGATTTCTCCGAATACTTTAATTATCATCATGGAATATCTTACAGGTTGATCAGGTTTACAAAAAGACTATATTTCAGAGACTTTTACAGATACTCGTTTACTACATTTATCATCTTAGGAGCCATCATTTTCATCTTCAGTTGTCTACTATAGATGACCCATGTTCCAACTGATGCTTATGCTTGATCAATTGTGGCATTCCTAAGATAGAACCTTTGGTGGACAGCAGAGTAATTCATACTGTAAAAGCAAACGTGTCCCCCTTTGTACTATAGATAAAGGATATGGGAATTTTGCATAAAGACAAGCAGTGAAGTGAACATTCATAACTCCTCCCCCTTCCCCCTCCTGGGAGGTTTTGTTCCTTTATTCCATTTGTCTCTAAGAGTTACAATAGCAAAAGCTTCCACTGGTACCACTGCAAATTTTCAACATATATAACCAGCAGCAACAAAGTTAGTCTTCTGATAAAGTGAAATATTATCATGTACCCCCAAATTTCATACATACTATAGTACTTTTTTCAAAGTATTGTTATGAAGGGCCAAGGGAAAAAGCAGGGGCAGGAAGAGAAATGAGAGTGAGAAGAATTTCAATTTGCTAAAAGTGATTGAACATGAAAATAACATAATATGATCAAGCTGAGCAATACATTTTAATACAGATAATCCTCAGTACTCTGAAACCAATTCTATACAATAAAGGTACTTCTAATTTGGTTAGCTTTTAGAACCAAATAGGCTATTTCTTATGTAATGTTTTTTCTACTGGTAATGATAAATTGCTGTTACTTCATATAGGCTGGAGGGCAGAGTGATGCTCCTGTGAGGGATGAACAAACCATGTTGGGAGTATATATCAAAAATATATATTTCCAATAACCCACAGCCTAGCTAAAGCAAATAGGTACCATACCTATACTGGGCAGCAAGTGATATAAAAAGATGCCAGAGGCAGTTTAGCGAACAAGAGAAGGCAATGGTAAACCACTCCTGTATTTTTTCCAAGACACCCACATGGAGAGAAAATATAAAATGACTGACAATAAAATGCTAGCCAATAGGCCCCTCAGGTCAAATGGGATTTAATATGCTACTGAAGAAAACCTATATTTAAAAATAAAAAAATATTAAAAAAGAAAAAAGAAAACCTGAGGCTCTTTTGGAATATTAATACTGTTTATGACATGGCTAGATTAAAGCCTTTGGGATGTCTAACTGCTGATGCTGGCAAACAAAAAATGAAAATCCAAAGCTGACAGAATTACAGTAGGAACAGAGAACATAAGAAGCCTGAACACAGGATAGATGAAATGACCATAAATTGACATATTAAACATTAGCAAATTGAGGTGCTCAGGAATCAAACACTTTCAGTTAAAAGATCACATCATTTATTATTCAGGACATGAAAAACAAAAAGGAAATTGTGCTGCTTTTATAGTTTGGAAGTGTATAGCAAGAACAATACTTGGTTACAGTGCAATAAATGCTGGATAATAATGATTAGACTTTGTGGGCAACCCTTTATTATAACTACCATTCAGATTTATGTTCCAAACACTAATGCAGAAGAAGTGGAGGCTGATGTCTTCTAAGATCAAGCTCAATCTTAAACTGACAGAACATGCAAACAAAATGCTGCTTGTGATTGGAGACTGGAATGCCAAAGTTGGAAACATGAAAGGAAAATGTAGTTGAATTATAGGGCTTAGGAAACTGAAATGAAGCAGGAGAATGAATACTCATTTCTTCATAGCTAATACTGTCTTCAAACAACAAAATGGTATCTCTATACATAGATATCACCAGATGAAGTATATAGCAATCAAATTAACTGTATTTTTGCTGAAAGAAGAGAAGCTCAATTAAAGTATCAAAGACATGGCCAGGTGCTGACCTGGAACAGATTACAAACTGCTCATGTTCAAGCTCCAAATTAAGCTTAAAAAAGGAGAAAGCCAGTCAGTTTCCATAATATGATCTTAAACATATATCTATCCTTTTCAAAGAGACAATCAGGAATCACTTTTAACATTCTGAATTTCATTAACAGAGAGCCAAAGGGATTATGCAACGAATTTAAGGATATATGTGACAAGAAACCACCAAAGATGAAGAAACAGATGAAAGCAAACTGGACATCAGAAAAAAAAAATAGTAGAAACTGCCAAGAAGAAAACAGAAGCCAAAGCCAAGAAACACAAAACTCTCAGAAAGGAACTTAACAAAGTGTTTCAGAGAGCTGTTAGAAGAGACAAGAAGCAATATTACAACAGCCGTAAAGACTCAGAAGAAGGAAACAAATGAGGCCAAACAAGGAACACCTTTTAACCTTGCGTTCAGTGGTGCTATTCTACCAGTTCGGCTTGGTTCTGGCATACCAGTAGCGCCAAAGATCAGCGGAGACCGAATCAGTTCTCTCTGAGGAGCTGCTGTTGGCCCCCCCACCCGCCCGGGCTCCCATACTGATCTTTATTCCCTGCTTTTGAAGTGCAGCTGCTTTGCGCAGCACAGCAGATTGCCGTGTGTCAGCTGCTGAAGCGACAGGGAGAGAGCAGGATTGCAGGAGGTGAGTCGGAAAGCCTCTGTGCCTGCACAAAGTGCGTATTTGGGGGGCACGCGCAAAGTGTGTGCACACGCATAAAGCACGCCCACCAAGCCATGCCCACTGAACCAGTGCTAAACTATTTTGAAACTCACCACTACTTGTACTGGTATAATAAAAGAGGCTAATAGACATATGGCTGCCCTCTTGAAGTGCCTAGAGGTTGTGGGAGCCTGGATGGGTGACAACAGGCTTCAACGGAATCCTGGAAAGACAGATAACAGATAATCAGAGTTGGAAGGGACCTTATAGATCATCTAGTCCACCCCCCCACCCAAGCAGGAGACCCTACACCATTTCTGAAAAATGGCAGTCCAATCTCTTCTCGAAAGTCTCAAGTGAAGACACAACTTTCGAGGGCAAGCTGTTCCATTGGTTGATTGTTCTCACTGTCAGAAAGTTTCTCCTTATTTCCAGGTTAAATATCTCCTTGTTCAGTTTCCATCCATTGTTCCTTGTCTGGCCTACAGGTGCTTTAGAAAATAGCTTGACCCCTTCCTCCCTGTGGGAGCCCCTCAAATATTGGAAGACTGCTACCATGTCTCCCCTAGTCCTTCTCTGTACTTTTTCTAGAGTCTCAACATCTTTTTTATAATATGGTGAACAAAACTCGATGCAGTACTCTAGGTGTTACTAAGGCTTTATAGAGTGGTATTAGTACCTCACTTGATCTCAATTGTATCCCTCTGTTAATGCAATTTAGGATTGCATTAGCTTTTTTGGCTTCTGCTGCACACTGCTTTCTCATATTTAGCTGGTTGTCCACTAAGACTCCAAGATCCCTCTTGCAGTTACTGCTATTGAGCCTGGTTTCACCCAGTCTACATGTGTAATTTTGGTTTTTCTTGTCTAAGTATAGGACTTTACTTTTCTCTACATTGAATTTCATTTTGTTAGATACAGCCCAGTGTTCTAGTCTGTCAAGATCCATCTGGATCTTGAGCCAGTGGTGGGATTCAAATTTTTTTACTACCAGTTCTATGGACGTGGCTTGGTGGGCATGGCGTGGAAAAGTACTGTAAAATCTCCAGTCAGAGGTGGTATTTGCCACTTCTCTGGACTACTCAAAATTTCCACCACCGGTTCTCCAAAACTGGTCAGAATCCTGCTGAATACCACCTCTGTCTTGAGCCTAGCTTCTTGGGTGTTAGCTATTCCTGCCAGCTTAGTATCATCTGCAAATTGGGTAAGTTCCCCTTCTCTTCCCTCATCTAAGTCGTTAATGAAGATATTGAAGAGTACTGGGCCTAAGACAGAACCTTGTGGCAATCCACTGCTTACTTCCCTCCATGTAGACGTAGACCCATTAAGGACTACTTGTTGAGTATGGTTTGTCAGTCAGTTGCAAGTCCATCTAGTGGTGGTACTATTATTCCACTTTTTCCTAGCTTACTAAGAAGTAGGCTGTGGTGTACTTTGTCAAATGCCTTGCTGAAATTTCAATATATTATGTCCACAGTATTTTGCTGGTCTACTAATTTAATCACTGTGTTGAAGAATGAAATAAGATTGGTTTGGCATGATCTGTTTTTAACAAACCCGTGCTGATTGCTAGTTATTACTTTATTTGTTTCTAGATGTTGGCAGATCTGTTTTTTTATTATCTTTTCCAGTATTTTCCCAGGTATTAATGTTAGGCTAATTGGTCAATAGATTCCTGGGTCTGGTTTTTTTTCCTTTTTTGAAGATGGGAACCACATCTTCTCTTTTCCAGTCCTCTGGTAGTTCCCCAGTGCTCCAGGATTTTTGAAAGATATGGTGCAGTGGTTCTGAGTTGACCTCTGCCAGCTCCTTTAGAATTCTGGGATGTAATCCACCAGATCCCAGTGATTTGTGTTCATCAAGATCAGACAGGTGTTCTCTTACTAGTTTTTTGCTTATTTTAACTTTTATTTTTGGTCTGTCTTTTACAGTTATGTTTTTGGTGGGTTGAGATATAGTTTCTTTTTGCATGAAGACCAATACAGAGTTAAGCACTTCTGCTTTCTCTCTGTTGCCTGTTACTTCCTTGCCATCTTCTCTCTTTAGTAGACCAACTGTTTCCTTGATTTTTTTCTTGTTATTTATATGTTGGAAGAAACTTTTTTTTATTATCTTTGAGTTTTGTTGCAAGTCTGTGTTCGTTCTGAGCCTTTGCTTTCCTGACTTCGTCTTTGCAAATTCTGGCTATCTGCTGATATTCTGCCTTAGTTGTATGTCCTTCTTTCCACTTTTTGTACATGTCCTTTTGTTCTTTCAATTTGCCAGAGAGATCTTTGTGCAGCCATGCTGGTTTCTTCTTGGATTTCTTGTTTTTCTTTCTCAGTGGTATTGTGCTGCTATGGCCTTCTATGATTGTACTTTTCAGAGTTTCCCAAGATTCTTAAGTTGTTTTCCCCTTTAGGATTTTCATCCATGGAATCTTTCCCAAGTTCTCTCTGAGTTTATTAAAATTAGCTCTTTTAAAATCCAAGGCACTGGTGTCATTATGTTCTATTGCTTGTGTTTGTATTATGTTGAATTCTAGTATGACATGGTCACTCTCACCCAAGGTTCCTGCAGTTTCAACTCCCTCTGTCACTTCTTCTCTGTTTGTAAGAATTAAGTCCAGTATGGCTGTCCCTCTAGTTCCATCCTCTACCTTTTGGACAAAAAAGCTGTCAGCTAGATTGGTTAGGAACTTATTTGGTTTCTCACTTGGTGCAGAATTAGTTTTCCAATTGATATCAGGATAATTGAAGTCCTCCATTACTATTGTTGTGTGTTTCCTGCATATGTTTGTTAGTTGGTTGGCAAAAAGGACATCTATTTTTTCTGCTTGATTGGGTGGCCTATAATATACCCCTATGACTATGTCATTCCAAATATTTTTTTTTTTTATTTATCAATTGCTTACAAGATAATAGGTATAAGTAAAAACATAGTTATGAATACATGGATACATATAAGAAAAATAAAAAAAATATAAAAGAAATAATAGGACAGGGACGGTAGGCACATTAGTGCGCTTATGCACGCCCCTACAGACCTCTTAGGAAAGGGGTGAGGTCAATAGTAGACAGAAAGAATAGGACAGGGACGGTAGGCACATTAGTGCGCTTATGCACGCCCCTACAGACCTCTTAGGAAAGAGGTGAGGTCAATAGTAGACAGTCTAAGGTTAAAGTTTTTGGGGTTTGGGGAAAAAAACACAGAGTCAGGTAGAGTATTCCAGACATTGACCACTCTGTTGCTGAAGTCGTATTTCCTGCAATCAAGTTTGGTGCGATTAACCTTGAGTTTGTATCTATTGTTTGCTCTTATGTGTTATGGTTGAAGCTGAAGTATTCATTGACAGGTAGGACATTGCAATGTATGATTTTATATACTATACTTAGATCGGACCGAAGGTGGCGTAGTTCTAGGTTTTCTAGGTCTAGAATTTCAAGTCTGGTGGCATAAGGTATTCTGCAACAAGTAGAGGGGTGGAGAACTCTTCTTGTAAATATTTCTGGACTTTCTCAACTGTGTTAATATCAGATATGTAATGTGGGTTCCAGACTGATGAGCTGCATTCGAGTATTGGTCTAGCAAATGTTTTGTATGCTCTAGTTAGTAGTGTGATATTACCAGAGAAAAAGCTACGTAAGATTAGGTTAACAACTCTTAATGCCTTTTTGGCTATGTAGTTACAGTGGGCTCTAGCACTTAGATCATTAGAGATGAATACTCCAAGATCCTTGACAGAGTTTGGATCATCAACAATGTCTTGACTATTCAGGCTGTATTTTATTTTCTGATTATTATTTTTTGCCAATATGTAGGACAGAGCATTTATTTGTTGAAATTTGAAGTTGCCATTTGTTTGACCGTTCTGATACATAGTCAAGGTCTTTTCGAAGGATAGCAGTATTGTCTGTGGTGTTGAATAGCTTTACATCATCAGCAAAGAGAATGCAGTTGTTCTTGATATGATCACAGAGGTCATTTATGTAGAGTATGAAAAGAGTTGGTCCTAGAACACTGCCTTGGGGGACACCACTGTTGACAGGTACAGAATTTGATAGGACGCTCCCAATTTTGACCATTTGTTGTCTGTTTGCCAGGAATGCTTCTATCCAGTTATGCAGGCGTCCAGAGATACCGTAAGATTTTAGTTTTAGGAGTAGTTTGTCGTGTACCACTGAATCAAAGGCTTTACAGAAGTCTATGTAGATTGCGTCTATTGCTGTGCCCTGATCGAGTTGTGTAGTCCATATATTTCTGCAGTCTAATAGTTGCAGATTACATGATAGTTTTTTCCTAATACCAAATTGTTTATGAGAGAGTAGGTTGTTTGTTTCTAAGTAAATAGCCATGTCAGACCAAATAGCTTTGAATGGATGGAGCGTTGAGATTCAGGACTTTAACATATTTAGTTCTGGATGAGGTTGCACTAACCCAGACAGATCTGTTGTGCAACTTAGGAGTTCTCCTGGACTCATGACTCCTGCTCAAAAAGCAAGTGGCAGTTGTAGAATTACCTTGGGCAGCTGTGTCATACCCCATTCCCTCAATTTTCTAGTAATTTTCCAATTGGCTAATGTGATCTATTCTTACAGAGTTTTTTTTTACATCATAAGCATTCTTTTTGTGTCTTCTTTAGTTCATAAAAAATATGAAGTAATATAGAATGAAACCATTTTAATTACTTATCATGTGTAAATGTAGGACAAACTCTTGACTCAGTTCATAAGTTTTGAGAGTTCATATTTAGTTAGTTTTGGGACACTGGTTAAAATGCTGGATGTTTTCTCCCTAGGGAAGTAATTGCAGATGGCTGTAACTACTTATTAACATTTGCCACAAATATCCACCCACCTATTCACAATCCCCCATAGAGATGGGGAAAGAAAAAACAAATTGTTTGTCATAGTTCTTCAAGTATTTTTCCATAATACAGCAATATATTTTGCAAAGCTAAGCCATAAAGATGATGCACAAATCAAATACCAGCTCCCACATTGACTAGTATTAGCTACACTTGAATTATCATATGTACTTGTGTTCAACAGTTACTATAAGGATGGACTGATTTAAAACAAGGAAACCATCACTGCTTAAATCAGAGAAAAGCACTATTTTGATTTTTTTTTATTTCTAACCAAACTTATCCCTTGTAGAACTTGCATTTTTCTTAAACAAATTTGATCACTAAAATGGAAAAACGTATAATTTTATATCAAATAGTGAATGCTTTGTAGTAATAATCCTTTCTAATATATATAGTATACATTACCTTTGTCAGACTGCAACTGCAGTTCATTAGGAATCTTCACTATTGTTTTTTCTAAGTTCTCCTCCAATCCTTTGTTTTCTAGGTTTTTTCTCTTAATCAATTCCTAAGCTTTGGTTGGCTTAATTTACCACCTAAGTATAGAACAATAATAATCCACTCAGACCTGTGACTTTAATTAGAAAGTGTAGATTCCAAATTAATCCAGAAAAACAGATTTTGAAAAACTGTCATGATTAACAATAGAGACTAGAACCTATATTCCTATTTTACTTATATTTATAGCCTGCCAGACCTCTAAGAGCCAAAGGCAGCCTATAAGATTCTAAGGTTAAAGGAATTAAAGCAGCAATAAAAAGCACTGACAGAAAACAAAATGGCTTCTGTGTTCTTATCAGGGTATGTTTTTATACCTTTCAGTCAATTGGATAAGATTATTTAGTTTGTTATTACATTTCAGAACTTTCCTTGAAGAAGGCAGGAAAGAAAAAAAAATAAACACAGGCTCTGATAAGAAATACAATAGCTTTTTTTTTTTTTTTGCTTGCAACTTATGTAGTTCTTACCACCTCCATGTAAAAAGTACTTAACTTAAAATATACCTCAAAATTGTTTGGTGGAAGTAATGATGCGTGAAAATCAATTCATCTTCGAAATGGCAAGTGAAGGTCTACCTGCATGATTATAAAACTGCCTTATGATGATGATTTGCATCAGAAACTCTTTGAATGTGCCATTTAAAGATGTTACCTATTAGGAATATTTTTTCTTGAGTTAGTCCCAAATGTTGGAATGCTCTTAATTCAGAGTTAAGATTAGTTTTCATTCTCCAAGCATTTGGAAAACAGGGTGTATCATTATAAATAAGATGTTTTAAAATCATATATTTTTGTCTGTTTTATTGCTTATTTGTTATATATAACAGTGGTGACTTTTGTGAAAAGGTGGTACTATGAGGGACTGCTCTGAGCATAATTTGCAATGGAGAAAGGGATTCAAATATAGGCAGTTTGGTGCTGCAAACTGATAGATTAAAAGAAGGCCAAACTAATCCAGTTTTTAAAAAGGGACATTTGGGTACTATATACCTGTCTTTTCATCTAGGCCAGGGGTGTCACACTGGTGACCTGAGGGCTGGATGTGTCACACACAGTCCACACCCACCCCAGCTCCGCGAATGGGAAAAACATCGTGAAACATCACGTGATGGCAACATGACGCCGCAAATTTCACACCTATGATCTAGACAAATACTGTTTAACAGTCTGTGATAAAAATAGACCACCTTCAAGACCACCTTCAAAGAGCCAAATCTAAACATAGGTGGTTTTTCATCAGCATTTCTGGTTATAGTAATGTTCACTTCACTCTGAAAACTGTTAAAAATGTTATTAGGAAGCAAAAGATAAGGGAAAAGAGGTATAAAGTTTTACAGCATTGGCAAGTTTATTTCATTTCTTTCTTAATTGAATCTAACATGGCTTTGATATAGCAAATTATTAAATTGAATCACTATACTTTCAAGATTTTCCCAATTACACACTAACATCTCAAATCCCATTAGTGATTGTGAAATTAGGATAAACTGATTTTTATCCCAAAGTATATCACTTTAAACTTAGTTGGATAGTTCAATATTTGCCACATATTGCTAATTTGCCTAGTTTTGGACATTTTATAATCTGCTTTCACTTCAATAATTTGTTGACATCTGCTTATGTGGCTATTTCAATAATCGTGCCCAACCAAAAATGATTAATGATTTAAGTTTCCTACGTCATATTTTACTATTTTATGGAATCTCTCCAGTCAGCCCTTTGATGTTATTCTTTATTATTAATCTATATTTGCTCACTGTTAGGTTTGTTTTGCCTTTTAAAAAGTTTTTAAAATATCCTTTAAATTCCGTATTCATGATATGCATGTTATATGTTGCAGTATCTATAATTTTTTAATAATGGTTTTTGTCTTCTTGCACTTAACTTAGTTATCATAGACCTACATTTTTTAATCATTAATTGCTAAGCAGGACAAGTGGAGAGAATTAAAAAATGTTTTAAAAAGCCAAATCCGGAAGCTCCAATTAGTGCAAAATGCGGCCCGTATGGTTTTGTGCAGAGCCCGGTGTGCACATGTATCACCTCTCCTGCAGGAGGCTGCATTGGTTGCCAATTTGCTTCTGGGTGCAATTCAACCTTTAAAGCCCTTCATGGCTTGGAACCAGGTTATCTGAGGGCCAGTCACATCTACCCAATCCATCAGAGCAGCAAGGCAGAGAATGTTGTGGGTCCCATCCCCAAGGGAGATAAACCTGGTGGGACCCAGAAGAAGGGCCTTCTCTGTGGTGGCTCCCTCTCTCTGAACATCATTCCCCCAGAGATTAGAATGGCCCCCACTCTAATACTCTTCCGGAAAGCACTGAAGACCTGGTTCTGCCAGAGGGCCCGAGGAACCCAGAATGGGATGGAGCTCATTAAATGGCTCGTGCGATCTGCTGTTGTCGGGGCAGGGAGTGGGAGTTGGGGGGTGATTTTGTTATATTATACTTTATTAATTTATTTGATTCTTTTTGTTAGTTTTTATTTTAAATGTGGTTTTATATTCTGTAAGCCTCAAGTCGCCATGGGTGAATAGGCAGCAATATAAATTCAATCAATCAATCAAATATAGCCCAATCCTCAATAATAGCATCTAAAGAACTCCCAAAAAAGTCTGAATTAAATTTGGATACTACAAATTAAAAATTCAGGTCACAAATGTATCAAAGGAAGTTTGCTTTAGGCAGCTGATGAAAACCCAGATAGTTTGGACATAGTCAAATGTTTGAGGTATTCTAAATTAATGAAGAATTTTAAAGACCAAATAAAGTAACTACAAGGATAAAAACATGGTTTATAATAACAGATTAATTATATATGTGTGTGTGTGTATGTACATGCACACACACACACACACACACACACACACACATATATATGGTATTCAGCTTTGTTCGGGTATTTTCCCATGTCATTATAGTTGTGCTTTTAAAGTTGTAGCAATGTTTCGGCAGAATCTCATCTGCCATCATCAGGCTTCTGTATTGGTTCATCTGTGAGTCAGACTTCCACAGCCATTTCTGTTTTAAATTTGGTGCTAGCCTACTGCTTTATTAGAATGTTTTTTTCTTCATCCTGATTGGTTGGGAGTCTTGGTCTGTGTTTATTGGTCTTGGGAGTTTGCTATGTTCTGCTTGGTTGGTGTTTCTAATATCTTCTGTCTGTTTTGTAGCATTTTTTTGTCTTGATTGGCTGGCAACATTGTATTTCCTGTATTGGAGGCTTTTAGTGCGGCTTGACTCCGAGTAAATGGACGGCTATCATTTGTTAGGAAGCTAGGTTTCATCTGGGTGCCCGGTTGGGGTGTGTTTGAGCTGGAGGTATCAGGGGGAGTCTGTTTGTGCCCAGGTGTTTGGCTGGCTTGTGGTGTGGAGATTTTTTTGTTTGAGAGTGCAGGCTTCCAGATAATTGAGTCTGGTGGAGTCATCTCTTCTATTCATGCTTTCTGGTCTTTTTCAATCTCTATGGCTTCTCTGATAATTCTGTAGCTGGGATTTTCTATAGTGGCTAGGGTTTTGGTGCCATTGAAGTCGATGCTATGACCTGTGGCTTTCATGTGTTGGACTAGTGAGGAAGTGTGTTCCAACTTTTTTACTGCATTTTTGTGTTCATCTAGGCGGGTACTTACTCTTCTATTGGTCTGTCCAATGTATGTGGCAGGGCATGATGCACAGGGGACTTCATATATGCCTTGGTTTTCCAGATCAATTTTATCTTTGGGGTTTCTTAGGATGGCTGCTATTTTTCTGTCTGTTTTGAAGGCAGTCTTGATGTGATGCCTGTCAGTAAGATACTACACAGATCCCCCCTGATACCTCCAGCTCAAACACACCCCAACCAGGCACCCAGATGAAACCTAGCTTCCTAACAAATGATAGTAGTCCATTTACTCGGAGCCAAGCTGCACTAAAAACCTCCAATACAGGAACACAATGTTGCCAGCCAATCAAGACACAAAAAAAGCCACAAAACAGACAGAAGATATTAGAAACACCAATCAAGCAGAATACAGCAAACTCCAAGACCAATAAACACAGACCAAGACTCCCAACCAATCAGGATGAAGAAAAAACCATTCTGGCACAGCAGTAAGCTAGCACCAAATTTAAAACTGAAACAACTGTAAAAGTCTGACTCACAGACGAACACAATACAGAAGCCTGATGATGGCAGATGAGATTCTGTCGAAACATTGCTACAACTTTAAAAGCACAACTATAATGACGTGGGAAAATACCCGAACAAAGCTGAATACCATACATGTAAGTACCCGCGAAAACTTAAGAAAACATATATATGTATGTATGTATGTATATATGTATATCAGTGTATTCACTTTCAGAGACAGCAATATTATGTAAAATATAAATATGGAAAAGAGATTTTAAGGTAATTAAATTAAAATACATGTGATAAGGCAAAGAAATTTACTTAAAATTATTTTACACCAAGACCATTCACTATACCTCTCTATACTGTCCTGGCATTAAAAATTATCCTTACTTTTCAAGTTTGCCTTTTCCATGTACCACTTCATGCATTGTTTTGTTCTTTGAACTTTTTAACCCACTCTCTTTTCAGAATTTCATCATCAATTTCATCCAACCATGGTTTTCAGTTTTCCCCTTCCTTTAAAACTCATTCATTCTCCCTTCATATAATCCTTTTCCAATTTGATCTTCATTCTTTCCATATGACCAAACTACATTGTTATATTTCTTTTTGTTCATTCACTTTTGAATTCAACCTATCTTCATTCAGCACCCAAGTTTGTTGACCTTTTATAAAACACATTTTAAAGTACTATATACCTGCTGGAATGAAACTTAAATAAAATATACTTTTATGATTTCTCCAATTCCTATTTCCACCTAACAAAGTGGGTACTGCAGCAGCACATTTTCATACATAGCCATTTTCATACGTAGCCATTTTACAGCAATATTCATTTTTCACCATAAATATTGGCATATTTAAATCTATTAATCCATTGTCCCATCTTCTACCATTAATCTATAGAATTTGTAACTGTTCAGTCGATTTTCAAATGAAACTATCTTGGTTTGTAATATATTAATTTTCAGTTTCATGTTCCTCACTGTATCACTGAATGTCTAACAGTCACTTCAAATCAACTGGATTCTCAGTCAACAACTTGATGTCATCTACATTTAAAAATACTTGTTCATTCACACTCCAAATACTAATGTCATTAATATTACCACAAGCATTCCCTACATCCATAAATACATTAAATAATCATAGAGACATCATGCATCATTGTCTTATTACCTGTTACATGTTGAACAATTAACTAAGCTTTCCATTTGTTCTCACATGTGCTTTACTTCCCTTATGTATTACTCTTATTGCATTCAGGACTGACCTTCAGCTTTATGCAAAGGTTTCTTAATTCAAGTCTATTAATTTTATCAGACACTGTGTGTAAATCAACAAATGTAGAATGAACTAATTTTCTCAGAGTCACATATTTTTCAATGGCTCACCAAAAAATAAAACTCTCCCTTCATAGCAAAAAAACAGAACTACGTTTCCAAAATTTTGCTCATTACTATGTCCTTCCAATGAGTCCTCAATTCAATTTCTCCCCACCTTATATCATAATTTTAACTTTTTAATTCCACTCAGATTTCTGGAGACTCGAAGCAACAGTGAGAACTGGACACGGAACCACTGATTGGTTCAAAACTGAGAAAGGATTTGGGCAAGGCTGTATACTGTTGTCCTGTCTATTTAATTTATATGAAGAGTCCATAATGAGAAAGGCGGGGCTAGATGAATCACAACTTGGAATTAAGATTGCCAGGAGAAATATCAGCAACCTTACATATGCAGATGATACCCCTCTAATGGCAGAAAGTGAAGAGGAACAAAAGAACCTCTTGATGTGGTGACTTCCGGTTTGGGTCTCTTCAGCGACAGACCGAAATCCGCAATTGTGTGCGGTTTCGATCTGTGCTCGCTGCTGGAGTGCCCTGATCCTTTGGATTTGGGGCTGAAGCCACCCCGTAGAGGTGGTGAAGAGAGGGGAGATTGCTAGCCAAGTGGAGGGGAGCCGCATCTCTCCTCCTTGGCTGGTCTAAACTCCCTTCCCCGAAGACGGTTGCAGCGGTGGTCAGAAATGGCCACCTCAAAGAAGAACCCGACTGGATAAGATTGTGCAGGAAGGCAAAGAGGAAAGCAGGACAGACTGGGCTAAACAACAGAGAACATCTAAGCAAGGTACCCTGAATCTAAAAATACTTAGGGAGATACTGAAAGAAGATCTTTAAGCGGCGAAGGAGAGAGAAAAGGAGGTTAAAAACCCTTTTATTACCTTTATATTGACAATTACAAATGGAATGGAAAGAAATTTATATTAATCTATTTTGACACTAATAGGCAACCTTAAACTGAAATCTAAGTGTCAAAAGGAGAATAAAGATTTTTTTCTTGATCATTTTAAAGCCCTAAAAAGGAGAAGAGTGGAGGCAAAAGGGTGGGACTTGGAATAATGGAAAAATGGAGTGCCACCTGGAAAAATAAAGAGGATTAACAGTGAAACTTTGAAAAGACTCTCGAGGATACATTGTAACTGAAATCTTATTAAAAGATACAGTAACCCACAGAAAGGAAAAATAAAGGAAAGAAACAAGAAGGAACAGTCTGGGATTATTTGGTGATTTTAAAAAAAGTTTTTGGCATTGTTTTTTTCTTTCTTTTTCTGTTTTTACTTAAATTCAATCGGGTGGTTGTTCAAAAGTGTTTAAAATGCCATCACTCCTGGAGGAATTGAAGATGAGTCTTAAAAAAACAGAAAGAAAATGCAGAAAGGGGAGGAAGATCCTTTGGCTTCGTATTTGAATTTTTTGAAATGGAGATCCTGAACTATGAAAAGCAAAAGGAAAAGCTTCAAGAGCAAGAAGAAGGGAGAGACAAAGAAGAAGCCATTTTCAATGATCAAATAATGCAAAGTGTGGTAATAAAGGGAAAAAGGGGGAAAGGAATTAAAAGTTTGAGATCAACGGGAACAGCCAAAAAGAAAAATAGTCTGAAAAAGAAGTATAACAGCAAGGAGAAGCAGAAAAGAAAACTACAGAAGGGAAAATTAGAGAGAGAAGGGTATAAAAAAGGGATAAGAAAAAGGGGGGAAAGATAGAAAGGGAAAGAACTTATGAGGGACAAAAACAGGAAATAAAGAAAAAGGGGAAACGTACTAGGATTAAAGGTATTTGCTCAGCTAGAAAACACAGAGACAATAGTTAAATTAAGTTAAAAGTGAGGATTCTGCAAAGGTACAAAAGAGAGTGTTGTGACACTAGAATATGTAATGAGTTAGAAATGAAATAAGTAAATAATCTATGAGATAAAACTGTATTGTTATGTAATGGTATGTTTATTTATAATTAATGCAATAATAAAGAACAGAGAGAAACATTGCAATTGTTTCTAAAGATTGATAAAATATTGAAAAGAAATGTGAAAGATTTATAAGGAAATTTATACCAGTTATTAGAATGAATTTGAATAATTATTTTGCTTATTAATAGTAAATAATTTATAAGATAAAACTGTATGACTATCTAATGGTATGCTTATTAACAGTTAAGTAATAATGAAGAAGGGAGGGAAACATTTCAATTGTTCTCAAAGATTGATAGATATTGAAAAGAAACGCGAAAGATTTACAAGGTTCATACCAGTACTAGAATGATTTTGAATAACTATTTTGTTTACTAATGTTTATATATATATATATATATATATATATATATATATATATATATATATATATATATATATATATATATATATATATATATATTTTTTTGCTATGTTTTTAGAATTTTTCTTTTTACATTTTCAAGGGGAGGTACCAAGCAGAGTCTGAATGATGAGATTTACATGATATAAAATAGATATTAGAAATTTGAATGTTATAATTTTAGAATGCACAAATTCAATGTTTAATGAGAATTCGTACAATAATAACCATAAGATTTAAAGGTGTTGCACTTCGATTGGCAATCATAGGGGGAATTTTGCTGTTTAGGAATGTTGGAAGAGAACATAATGAAATTGCAAACACAGACGAAAGTATAAGTATAATGAATAAAAAGATATAGAAATTTAGTTAAAAGAAATACAATTAAATAAGAAGAAAATGAGATAACCATAAAAGAAAATTAAGATAAGTAAAGGGAGAAATAGTGAGTTGTTGGAAAAAGAGTAATAAGATACGAAGTTGAATACATAAGATGAATATGCATAAGAAATTGTGTCTGTATGGAAATGTGATAACCCGGAACCATGCTGTACTCAAATAAGATTTTTATTTGTTTTGTTAAAACTCAATAAAACTTTATTTAAAAAAAAGAAGAAGAACCTCTTGATGTGGTGAAGGAGAGAGTGCAAAAGTTGGCTTGAAACTCAACATTAAGAAAACTAAGATCATGGCATCTGGCCCTCTCAATTCCTGGCAAACAGATAGGGAAGAAATGGAGGTAGTGACAGATTTTATTTTCCTGGGCTCCAAGATCACTGCAGATGGGGACTACAGACAAAAAATTAAAAGATGCTTACTCCTGGGGAGGAAAGCTATGGCAAATCTAGACAGCATACTAAAAAGCAGAGACATCACCCTGCCAACAAAAGTGTATATAATCAAGGCTATGGTTTTCCCAGTTGTAATGTATGGCTGTGAAAACTGGACCATAAGGAAGGCTGAGCGCCAAAGAATTGAGGTCTCTGAACTATGGTGCTGGAAATGACTCATGCAAGTCCCTTGGATTGCAAGGCGATCAAACCAGTCAGCCCTAGAGATCAACCCTGACTGCTCTTTAGAGGGCCAGATCTTGAAGATGAAACTCAAATATTTTGGCCACCTAATGAGAAGGACACATTGGAGCCTAATGCTGGGAACAATTGAGGGCAAAAGAAAATGGGGATGACAGAGAATGAGGTGGCTGAATGGAGTCACTGAAGCTTAAATGTACTCCAGGGGATGGTAGAGGACAGGAAGGCCTGGAGGAGTGTTGTCCATGGGGTCGCGATGGGTTGGACGTGACTTTGTGACTAACAACAAAAAATCCATTCTTCATCAAAACATCGATGAGAACCAGGGGAGGGGTGCAATATTATAAGGGGGTAAGCAAGCATGAGAGGCACCATAAAGGCAGGGAAGATGTGGGGTGGGGTGTACAGAGAGGTTTGTGAGAAGCGCAGCATGGGTTGGGAAAGTATGAGAGGCACAGGTCAAGGTGGAAGCTGCACAGGATATGAGGGCATCTGTGAGAAGTGTAACATGTGAGTCAGGTAAAGGGGTGAGAGAGGTGAGAGATACCAAGTGGCTCAGGAAAGGTGCATGGGGGGTGCACAACAGACACACTGCAGAGCAGGGAGTTTGTGTAAGGGTGCATAAGAGTCATGACACATTTCAGGGAGGATGTACAGGACAGTGTGAGTAGCCAACACAATGTGAATGCAGAGGATGCGCATATGGGGGAGATTTGCAATCTTGCCTGCTGATTAAGCCTGCTTGACAAGTAGTTGTAAGTGCAAATCAAGATCATGATCACATGGAACATGGGATACTGGAACTCCAAGGACTACCATTTGTCCAGCACTGTAGAAGAACATAGAACATTAATTGTTCGTAAACCAATATAGAAGAGAATAAGAGATTCCCTATAAAAGAAAGTAAAATTTAAAATTACAGTAATACAGTAATTCCAAATGGGGCAAGGCAGCATCTGAATCAAGAGAAAATTTGTAGAGACTTCTGGTGGTGATGACACATTGAAAAGGGGAAAGGAGAACGGTCTCCGTCCCTGGACCCCATTTTTTCACTTTTGCAGATCCTTCGAGAGCGCGGAGAGCCTGAAGACCCGTGCGGAATAAAGGGGAAGCCTGGACGACGCCATGGTGAAAGGCAATCACCCGCGGCCACGAATGGAAACTCCTGAAACTGAAAGTGCCTGTCATAGTTGTATGGCAGACCCGAGGCCGTGACTAAGCTACAAATGATAAGTAAGCGAAGATATTGTTAACAGATCGTGTCGTTAAAGCTGATTGAAAATCCCAGAGGCGCAACAGTGGTGATTTGCCAAAAAAAGTGAGTCCTGAATATCTACTGAAAAAGGAAGCTCCAGCAGGTGGGGAATCCCTGAAGAACAGGTGGCGATTTGGCAGAATGAGCAGTGAATCAGCAAGTTAGTACAGACGGAAAAGACAGAAAAGAGAGGACATAGAACTTTGAGTAAAGGATTCCAGGAGGAGGCCAGAAAAGATGAGTGGACATGCAGAGGAGGATTCGGAGGGAAGGAAGGGGATAGAAAGGAAGAAACTGGAGGTCAGGAGTAGCAAAACAAAAAGGAAGGAAGCAGCTAGAATGGCGAGGTGGTGAGAGAGGAAAGACCGGACGGACATTGGATTGAAGGAGATCGGAAGAAGAAATCGGAGATCCAGTTGGAAAATGTGAAGAGAAAGAGGGACAAAGGAAACAGAAAATAGCTGAAGGAAAGCGGAAAGTAAAGTTGAGACTTGAAGAAAGAGGAGAAAGGAACGACAGAGACAACAGTACAGAACTAGATCGAAGGACAGTGTTCGATGGTGCTGACAGTGAGTGATTAAGTAAAGAACATTAGACTACTTATTAAGCTTAAATTAAGAAAAATCAAGAGACTTTTGAAAAAAATATAATTTACATATATTGTCTGATTATAATTATAAATGTTATATATTTACAGTTATACTGTATATATTTACTACTATAAATACAGTGATATATTTGTATTGTAATATTTATACTAATTTCATGTTCATATAGATTCTTATTTGTAATCATTTTTCCCTAATAAAGATATTGATTAATTAAATTTCTAGACTGATGATTGTTATTATTATTCTACTTATTGAACTATTAATGAATTATTATTAGAGATAACTATTATTCAATAGAATTAATTAATAACATTTAGCATACGGATTAAAAGGAATTAAGTAATATATTATATATATATATATTATATAAATAAGGTAAGAATTGCAAGAAGTTTGGCTGAGAAGTAAATATTGGTGATAGGTCTATGCTTTGTAATTAGTAGAGATATAGTGAAATTGAAAGGTTTAAGTATTTAAAAATAAGGAGAACCTGAGAGGTTGGAGTAAGTTACAAAACAGAAAAATAAGTAGAGAAATTAGTAGAGAAAAGAGACTAATCTAAACTAATTCTTAACATAAAATATAAAGTGGATGGTAGTATTGGCAGAAGTAAACAGAAGCCTAAGAAATATGACAAGTGCCATAATAACAACTTTGAAATCAGCAAAGAAGACAACATCCAACCAATCACTGACAGTTTCATCTCCAGCTGGCCCAAAGACGATTGAGGGAATGTTGTATGCCAAAAAACAAAGCGCAACATCTAATATGCAATCAATACAAACAACGCTGTTGGCAATTCAAGAAGCCATGATGAAGATGCAGAAGAATATGTCAATGAATCATATGGAAATGAAGGGGAACATTAATACATTAGAGGACAAAGTGGACACAATATAACAAACCACTGAAAAGAATGAACAAAAATTACAGGTAGTGGAAATTAGATCAGAACAAAATAAGAAGAATGTGACAATGAACAAGAAATTAGAGGAACAAATTATTCATCTGGAGATGGATCGTGCAGCCTTCTACTTGAGGTTCCAGAACGTTATGGAGAGCAAAGAGGAAGATTTGAGCACCATCATGGCAGAACTAATTGCACAAGAACTGCAAAGAGACAGTCAAGAGATCCTGCTAGAAATCGATGAAGCCTATAGAATCCAGATTAGCTATGCAAGACACAATAGATTACCACAAGAAGTCCATGTTAGATTTGCTAGAAAAAAAAGTAAGGGATATAATATATAAAATAATGAGAGATGAACCTCTAATATACAAATAAAGAGATACAAACTTTAAAACAGGTCACAAAGGAAGTAAGAGGACAGAGAAGAGACTATAAATTTCTGGCAACACAATTGATTTAAAAAAATATAATGTTTCGGTGGCTAATCCCAGAAGGGATGTTGGTATCATGGCAGGAGAAGAGGATTAGGATAGATAACCTGGATAGGGCACAGGATTTGTATGATCAAATTGTGGGAGTGAAAGAAGAAAGTAGCAGCAAGGATGAACTGGAGAGCCAAGAAGATCAGCAACAGGAATTAGGAGAAAGAGAACAAGAAGAAGGAAGTAAAGAAGAAATTAAGCAAGGAGAAAAAGAAGGAATAAGATTAAGAACACGCCCACAAAGGGACATAAGAATTAATAGAAGACAGATACTAAGTCGTAAGTAGGATGACGGAAGAAGAAACTAGGCTAATATTGTTAAATATTAATGGACTGAATTCACCTACCAAAAGAAAACAAATATTAACAAGATTGGCAAAACAAAAAGTAGAAATAATATGCCTACAAGAAGTACACATTAAAGAACAATACCGGAAGTGTTTAGAATACCCAAAATTAGGAAGATTATTTGCAGTTCTGGCAGAACAAAAACAGAGAGGAATAGCAGTATATATCAAAGAAGGAATTAAGGCAGTAGAAAAATATGCGGATCCAAATGGAAGAGTTTGGATACTTGAATTAGAGATATTCCAGAAGCAAATGCTATTAGTTACAATTTATGCCCCAAATGAAAATCAAACTGAATTTTATAATAAATTACATGAAAATTTTTTAGAAATTGAACAGGGAAACATATGTATAGTAGGGTATTACAATGCGGTGGTAGACATAAAAAAAAAGATTATATTAGTAGTACAAAAAATAAGAAGAAAAGGAAAACTCTGCCAACATCCTTCTTTGATATGATACAGGAATTAAATTTGTTGGATCAGTGGAGGAGATTAAATCTGGGGAAAAAGAATATACTTTCTATTTGAATCCACATAAGTCATGGTATCCTGATTAGGACACAAATGGAAGAAGGGGGGGAGGAAGCGCGTCCTGGGTGCTCTGTCATGGCTCTCGCACCAGGACAGGATGAAACGCTTCAAAGAAGCGGGGCGCTTCAGTCGCAGATTCCTGACAATGTTTGGCAGCCCACAACCCCTACAGTAATTTGGCTGTGCGAAGGTTGGAAAATTAAGAAAATGGACAATATAGTTATTCTCAAAGCTGTCCAAACCCAGAAAAAGGCAGGACACAGAATAATGTGTCAGATTGAACCTAATCAGATGTACTATTTGAATGTCATGGTCATTAGATATGGCATGGATGTATGTAGAATTAGGAAATGAGTTAGAATCAATAGAGATTATGACAAATGTATGGGCAGACCACAACCCCTAAAGATAATTTGGAAGGGAAGGAAAAAATTAAGAAGATGGACATTAAATTCCCAAATTGTAAAAGAGAAAGAATATGTGTCAGATTAAACAAAATATGGAAATAGGAGGACTGAGGATTAAAAGAGAAGAATATAAGATACAGGCATTTGCAAATGACCTGGTGTTTTTTATTGAAGAACCAATGGAAACAGGGGTTAGTTTGTAACGAATTGGAGACCTATGGGGCAGTAACAAGATTAAAAATTAACAAAGAAAAAACAAAAATATTAGCCAAAAATTGACAGAAAAACAGAAAAAGAGTTAGAAGAAAAGATGGGATTGCAAATAGTAAAAAAATCAAATACTTGGGAATCTAGCTAACAGGGAGATGTTCCTCTATAAAGGAAGATAACTATAAGAAATTAATCCAACAAAAATAAAGATTTAACAAATTGGGAAAATTACCATTATCTTTATTAGGACAGATAGTAACAATAAAAATGAATATCTTACCAAAACTATTATATTATTTTCAGACAATTCCTATAAAATTAGACGAGAATTTTTTTCAGGAACTGAACAAGATAGTTTTGAAATGTCTATGGTTGAGTAAAAAAGCATAAATAAATTTAAAGATGTTACAAGATAGTATAAGGGGAGGTGGCCTTGGACTCCCAAAATGGGAATTGTACTATCAAGCAGCAGTTCTAATATGGGTAAAGGAGTGGATAAATTTAAAAAATAAAAGAATCTTAGCAATTGAGGGCCATAATCTTCAAGCAGGGTAGCACGCCTTTCTATGGGACAAAAAAAATAAAGACTCACTAATACTTCCATAGACATTTGATAAGGGAATCACTATTACAAACATGGGGAAAGATAAAAAGAAAACATTATATGAAAGTATTGAGTTGGGTTTCACCTATGGAAGCAATATTATATCCAAACACAAGGGATAAAAAAAATGATTAGATATGAAGAATTATTAGATAATCAGGAGAATCTAAAAACAATTGAAGAATTAAAAGATGAGGATATAATTATAGATTGGTGGTCATACTTACAAATTCAGACAAAATTTAGAAAAGATTCAGAAGAACACGGGATAGAAAAAGATTTACAACAACTAGGCCAAATTCTGACAGGCAAGGAGGAAAAATTCATAACAAGAATGTACAATTATTTATTGGAAGTGGAACTAGAAGAAGAAATAGTGAAGGGACCAATGATTGCCTGGACAAAAAATGTAGGTCATAATATAAAATTAGAGGACTGGGAAAAAATGTGGATTAGTAACTGTAAATTGACATTGTCAACAGCATTTAAAGAAAATCAGTACAAAATGTTTTATAAATGGCACTTACCAGCAAGACTAGTTAAAATATATCCAAATATAAAATCAGAATGTTGGAAATGCAATCATAAAGAAACATTTTTCCATATGTGGTGGCAATGCCTAGAAGTTAAAAAATATTGGATGAGGATACAAAGATGGCTATTAGAAATTACAGAATACCAATTAGAACTTAAACCGGAAATATTTTTATTAGGAATAATTAAGGGAAAAATTAGCAAGTCTATCCGATACATCATTATATATATTATAACGGCAGCGGGAATAGCCTTCACACAGGGATGGAAAAAAGAAAAGATATAATCCGAAGAAGATCTGATACAAAAAATAATGGACTGTGTGGAAATGGATAAATTCACAGCGGAATTAAAAGGCAAGGATGAATCAGACTATTATGTAGTTTGGGATAGATGGTACAAATCGGTAGAATATAGAAATAGAATTGATGTATAGGTATAAAAGGAAATATATGTATTACTAACGACACAAGGCTGTTAATGTAAATAGAGATTTGTAATTTTGTTTTTAAAAATAAAATAAATATATGATTTAAAAAAAGAGAGAGAAATTGTGATTAGGAGAGTGCACTACTTTATGTGTGTAGCAGCATCTTAATGCAGATGCATGTTTTCCAGGCCACACACAGCTGCACACAAGATCCTGGGAACAGGCATGTTTGATTAAGGTGTTTTTGACAGGTACTATATCTATGCCTATGTATCCTCAGAACCACAGTTCTCCTTTTGAATTCAAAACACTGTATAGCCCTAGTGCAACATTTATTTATTTATTTATTAAATTCATTGTGCAGTGACTCTGAGAAGCTTACAGGTTATAAAACAAGTAGAAAAATAATTAAAATATTAAAACATTAAAACTATACAGATTAAGATTTTAGAAAGAATAGAAAATGATTCTGTTTTCCCTAAAAATGAGCAATTAAGTTGAAATACCTGCTTTTCTTCCCCTCAAGAATATTTCTTCGAAGATGGTAAGAATTATAGGAGACAAGAAAGTTCATAGCATCTACAGAGCAACTGTTATTAAACAGTGTTCGGATCAAAGCATACTCGTGGTAAGTAACAGCACACTGTATTTTATTATTTACATTTCAACTGACTACATTCCAAGGGTTAAAGATGAGCAATACTAATATATAAGAGCTGTGAAAATAATTTGAAATATATACTTTATGTTACATGAGAATGTAAGCCACACTCTTTTCTTCAATCATTAAAGCATCCAAGTTCAAGTTTCACACAACTGCTTCCAGCTTGAATGTGTGTATATACATATCATCCTGGGAAGCAAAATACCGGTTCATCCATACATGCGCAAACACGAAGACACAGTAATTTCCAAAACAGCCTCATGATCCTTACAAAAGACAGAGATACTTTAATCATCTGGTTAAAAGCATGACTTAGTCAACTGAAGAGAAACTTGAATCATACTCCACACAATGTAAATTACCTCTTCAGGATGCTTGTTCTGAATACATAAAAAGTAAAACCAACATACCTGAAAAAATATGCACCTTTCACTATTATTTCCTTCATCTAATACTATAATACTATTCATTCTTTCTTCTGTTATTTCCTTCTAATACAATCAGTCAGTCGCACTATAGCCTTTCCTTTTAAAGATTACTATGGTTACTGTGGTAGCTGCCTTATTTTATTTTTGATAAGATCAACACAAACTTTTGAAAAAGAAATCCTATTTTCAGATTAATACTATCTCATAGGTTACATACTGGCTAATCCATGTTGCAATAATTCCTGCCAGATGGACTTACTGTATGCCTCCTAAAGATCTGCAAAGATGAAAAAAGGTTTCATTCTGTGCTCACTAAATAATTCATACCAAATATTTTCTGTGCTCTATGTTCTGACAGAACAAAATTTGAAACTTTTTTCATATTCTGTTATAATGAATAAGTTTGAAACAAGCCTTTTAATCTCTTATTTTTTAATTCTACAGCTATGTGCAAGCATACGATATGTGCAAGAATTCAGAAGATAGTTGGGTAAAGCTCTATCCTCAAACTTATAGAAAAACTACTCAAAAGGATTTTTTTTAATGTTTAAGCTTTTTAAAGTTCTCAAAACCACAATGAGAACAACAATTAGCATGGTTTTTGCAATCTGAATTTCTTGTAGATCTAAGTCCAGCAAAGTTGCATCAACACAGATTCTCTTTAACAAATTATCATAGCACACACACAGTGAAATAACAAAAGTATTATTTCTGTGGCTCGGCTCAATTTTTTTTCTAATCCATATGTACAGTGTACTTTTCCCATTTAGTAGTTTTGCTACAAAAGCTCAAAATATCTACATAATGTTTTATATAACAACCTACAATTACAATTCACATGCATGGTGCACACATTTGAATTTTGTACTTTACAGGAACAACATTGCAATTCATGAATTCTCACTTATCCATAATTAAGAATTTTAATAAATATTTTTTAAAAAATATTACTGAGCAATCAGGCACTAATTACAACTAAAATGGTTCTGAATTCCCAAATTAGTTTTATAGTTACACAATCTGTGAACTTGGTAATTTGGCTGAATCTAAGCTAAAAGTTAAATTTATAAGGGAGAGAAAGTTATATTGTTTGTCTGAAAGGAGGCAACGATCCATATCCTCCTCAAGAACTCCCTTCCATTTTTAGAGGTTGTTGAGAAGACGGCAAACCAGCAATTACAGAGAGCTTTATAATAGATTTTCAAGCCTCGTTCCCATTGCAGTTTAGACCTCAGTACAGGACTGAGATTGCACTGGTTATTTGGGAGGAAAATTTCTATCCCAGACCAAATAGAAAAAGTGGTCAAAATTTTGGCCTGGTGCTAAGAGGTTTTTGGGATCTAGTTGGGGAGAAAAAGTGACAGTTAAAATTATGTTGTATTTGTATTGTTTGGGATTTACCTATTATTGATTGTAGTTATATGATTTATTTAAACTGAATTACTGGATATAGGGATTATTAGCTGCAAAATCTGTGGCCTGAAGAAGCATACAATTCAAAGATATTTCTTCCTGCAAATGTAAAAATGAGTATCTCCTCTTATTTCCATTAGCTGGGATAAGATAGATCCTGCCATACTGGCATATGAGGACTATTAAAATAAATCCTTAGACAACAAATCCCAATTTTTCCTCTTAGCAGGGTGTGGAGACACTTAGGAGGCAATATTTAGGAATAGTGCATTCTGTGCTACAGTTCAGTTATACATCTTAATGTTGTGATTGGTACTGTTCTCACAATTGTGCTTTACAAGGGCTGCACAGGTAGGCTTTTTCCACAATTGTCACTGTGGCTGATCTCCAGAGGCAAAAGTCACACTTTTGTCTCAGCTCTGTGTCTTCTAGCTCAAGTTGTGTGCGATTATGATGCTGTAGCAAGCTGCATCACGTGACTGATGCTTGTCAATGGCGAAGCCAGAAGGGAAGGTCACAAGTCACCCCAACATGTCACTCCTGCTTTTCCTCCTGAGGAGCTTGCTACAGAGTATGAGAATCCAGGAATCTTATATTCCATAGCACCTAGTCCTCCAGCAGACTCCACCCCCTTTCCCGTGACCTCAGTTAACTTGCCTAAGACTCTAGAAGCCGTGATGGCACAGTGCCTAGAATGCAGTATTGTAGGCTAATTTAAGTCACTGCCAGATGTTCAATTCTCACCAAGCTCAAGGTGGATTCAACTTTCCATTCTTCCAAGTTTGATAAAATGAGGATCCAGATCGTTGGGGGCAATATACTGACTCTGCTTAAAAAGTGCTTTAAGATATTGTGAAGCAGTATGTCCCAAAGGTGCTTTTTTCAAGAGGCAACTGGACTTTCTGGTTTTTCTTTGAAGACATTTCGCTTTTCATCCAAGAAGCTTCTTTAGCTCTGACTGGATGGTGGGGAATGGAAGGATTTATACTCCTTGCAGACAGCTGGACATTTGCATTCTTTTAGCGGGTCATTAAGGCCACCTAGAGGTTTATCTACGTCATCAGGGTCATCTGCGTGGTGCAAATTGGTGTGGGCGCTGTTGAGAGGGGACTATTCAATTTTGACATAGATGTCCTCTTTAATCCTTTTCAAACCAGTGATCCTCTGATTTGAGTGGCCTATGAAGCAGTATATAAGTCTAAGTGCTAGTGTTACTGATCCTCACAAGAATTCTATTGACCAGCCATGGGTCTCTGTTTGCCCTCCTATGACTGCTCCCTATCCCCCATCCCTTATGTTCCCTAGCACTTGCCACAGCATCTGTGCATTCACCTACTCTCCTTAATATCTTGTACATTCTGGGATTATAATGGCAATTGGACTCCCAGGATTGCTATCATTATGTAATATGGTCAAGTGACATTATACCTTTTAATTTAATCCAGTTAATGATGTCACTTCTCCTGCCAAAAGAGCACATAAATTGCATGGGCAATACAGGCAAATTACATTCCAGCATCAGAAAAACTGTTTATGGCTAAAACAGTTGCTCAATTATTATATTTTACTGGGAGCCACCCAGAGTTGTCTGAAAGATAGGCAGCTATATGTTTTAAATAAATAGGTTACAACTTGACCCATATACAAACCTGAATTCATTTAATCAAATTACTTACAACTTTTTTTGCTTTCAGAGTGCGTTTTGTACCCCAAAATGCACTCCCAGAGCAATCTTGAGATTTGAAGCTAATATGCTAAGTATTAAGGCTCAAGCCTGGATTAGGCTTCTAATCTTAGGATTTAGAATCATGTTTGACCCCATACGCCTGACTCCTCTGCTGTTGTCAGTTACCAATTTCATTAGCACGGTGTCTGAGTAACAGAACTTTGCAGTCTTTGCGTCTCTCCTGAATATTTATGCCAATTAACCATGGAGAAGGCCAAATCAATAGTAAAAGAGAAAATCAGGGACATTGATCATCAAAATGTTATTACCAATACCATTGAATTCTATTACTAAATATTAGATAGCCACAAGTCTTCTACTGTGAGGTATCTATCTACACAATGTAAATCTAAGCAAATGTAGATGGGCCTTTCCATAGCTGGCTTTGATCTCCTGCTATCAGCTGTACTGGTGGGAAGATTCCATGGAATTCCTTATTTGCAGAGACTTTGTCCTTGTATTCCAGGATGGTAGAAACTCTTGTACATGTTCTCATATGATCTTTTTATGATGCCACAAGATATGCTCTGATCTCCCCTTTGATTTTCAAATATGAGGGCCACACTGATAAATATTATGTTTATTACTTTTTAAGGGAGGCTAACCCCACAATCAGGTGGCCAAATATCTTCACCAAGTTATACAACTGCATAAAACTTTATTAGAATATGTCATTTTATTGTGGAATTGTTTTTTCTTTTCCCAGTAACAAATTATTGTGCCAAACTATTTATTTTTTTACTATAAAGGCTGGTCAAAGATTGTAATAAAGGGATTTGATTTGACTACATTACTTAGCGATGGCAATCCTAGCCCCACTTGCCATTGTAATCTGAGGACTAATTGTAGTTTGTTACCTGGACTCAATTGTTGTCAGGGGACAGTTAGATGAAATGGTTGCTTAACTGGTTCTCTGCTGTTCAATTACCTCAAACTAGGGATGACAGATGAAATATGGACCTATTTATTGGGTAATACACCTTCCAAATCATAGTCTGAAGATTTGGGGTGGGGGGAAAACTCCCAAGTAGATGATTGGAGAGTTCATTCAAATCTTCTCCATTCAAATCTATCAAGCAGCAACGCTTCCTCTTTAAAAACAAAAACAAAACAAAAACCAAACAACGTGGCTTTAAGGAAAAACAAAGGAACTTTTCACTACCAACCTTCAATACTTCACTACCTCCACTATTTCATTACCTCAGGACCAATTATTGATAGATAATTCTTTGTCTAAAATAATTGATTTATCATTTAATAGTATAATTAATTGTTAAATGACCACTAATTTACTGATTTATTGAATTGATAGAGATTTAATACTGTATTATCTAGTTGATTTATTGATTTTTAGTAATCTTATTTTTGATTTGTTCTCTAACTTATCAATTAACATTTATTAATTACCAACATTAAGTAACTGTCTACCTATCATATTAATTAGCTACTGTAATTGTTTAGTGTACTATTGTCATTGACCATGACAGCCAAAAACTCCAAACCCTCCACTACCAAACAACAAAATATGTCTACCAATGACCTCCCAGACTCCTGCACATGCTTCAAATGTCTTGAAACCATCAATGAAAGTGAAAATAACATTAAATGCCACCTATGTGACAATCAAGCCCACCTCGCCTGCTTAAACTTAAACAAAAACCTAGCTGATCTCCTAAAAACCTCAGATACATTCCCTTGTCTATGTCCATCATGTTTACCTAACCTAAACAAAGTACCCTGTCTGACAGATTTGAAAGCATAGAATCACTAATTCACTCAATAGAAGAACACTTAGCAACAAGTTTTGAAACAACTATACGAGCAAGCCTAATCTCTCTTGAAAAAAAAAATACAGCACAGATAAGCGAATACCTATCAGCTCAAAATCAAATCCCAACCCAACAACCACTACCACAACTACCACCTCAACTACAATCACAACTACAACCCAAAATAACCACCAAACCACAGCCACAAATAATCACTATCCCATCAAATAATTCCACAAATGATATCCCCTAACTCATCAGAGACATCATGGAAAATGATCAGAAATGTCCAAATACCATCTTAGTTGGTGTTGAAGACACCAACGAATCAGATGATATCATCAAAGTTCACAATATCATAAGCAACTCAAATACAACAAACATCTCTCTTGAAGATATCACTGAAATAACCAGTGATGGCCCCGAGTTCAAATACAATGACGGCTCGGTGGCCCCAAGATTTTGTAGAGTTGTTTGCAAAAATGAGTCCAGCAAATGTATATTCATTCATACAATAAACGCCACTGCAAAAACCAATCCCACCCATAACAAACTTTGCTCAAGACCAGACTTATCCATACTGCAAAGAATCCATTCCCGTGAACTCCGCACATAACTCAAAAAACGTCTAGACAATGGAGAGAAGGACCTATACATTGACTATCGTGCTGATTGTATTAAAAGTAAGTCACACAACCCACAACTCAGCATCCAACCCTACATCATCCAATCCACCATCACCCAAAACTAGGCACGCACGTCCCTAACTACCTCTATTCCAACTACAACTGGCCTTACATGCAAGCTACTCAATGCAAGAAGCCTCGTAAATAAAATCCCTGAATTTCTCCTCTTACTAAATACGGCTAAATTTGACATCATATTTGTCCATGAAACATGGCTCAAAGCATCTCTCCCTGACTCCATTACTACAGTAAGAGACTATCATGTTTACCGATCAGATCGTGAAATCCATAGAGGAGGTGGTGTTGCTATCTTCTATAAAAAGTCCCTACATCTAAAAAACATCCAAGTTACCCAGGAGCTTGCTATTCCTGAGACCATCGTCTGTGAACTGTCCTTAAATATCACATTTCGATTCTTACTATGTTACAGAGCCCCTGATTATTACATCGAACCTGTAAACAAGTTAAATTTCACTACTAACATGGGCAACATCCTGCCCGTACGCTTTTAACTTTCTTGGTGACTTCAATCTACCTCATATTAACTGGACCCTAAGCTAATGTAAAACTGAACCCACACATGCAACCTTCTACAATGCTGTAACAAATCTGGGACTGGAACAACTAGTAACCAACAATACTAGACTTAACAACTGCCTCGATCTCATCTTCTGCAAGTTTGATTTCAATTTACGGAATACAAATAAAAGAACCCTTTTCCAACAGTGACCACAGCATGATTGACTTTTGTCTCAACATATGTCCTCACAAAAATCATCATAACGACAGGATACCCAATTATAACTTCAAAAAAGGCAACTATGATCTTATAAACAACGATCTCTCATGTCTTGATTGGCAAAATCTATTCACTGGATGCAATACTGTCGAAGACCATTATAACATATTTTTACTTGAAATCAAAAGAGTCATCAAACTATATGTACCAATAACAACTCCCAAAACAAAAACAAACAAAAACAAAAACAAATTACCCATAACAATAAGGAAGCTCCAATCCAAAAAGAAATCACTTTGGCGGAAAAACAAATCTGGTCAGGTTGCCAACTTTAAAAGCCGATACAAAAATTTTTGCCACCAGATAAAGACTGAATGCACCAATTATCACATTAAACAAGAGAAAACCTTCTATGCACCAATTCTGTGCTTTCTACAATTTTGTAAACAACAAACTTAAAGACTCAAGGTCCATCCCACCCCTGAAAGGACCTAACGGTAAAGAGCCAACCTCTTTAACACATTCTTTGGCTCAGTCTTTGTAAACAGCACTGGATCATGCCCAATATTTCCTAGTCAAACCACAGACAACTACAATGATCTAATACATATTGATTTTACAGAAGATAATGTTGAAAAAGCACTACACAACTATTGAAAAATCTTTCAGGACCAGCTCCTTGCCAAACCTCTGGTCACTACCCACGGTCATCCCCCTCTTCAAAAAGGGAGACCCCAGCCTAGTTGCGTCACCTGTAAAGTCATGGAATCAACTATTAACCAATCCATTATCCTCCACTTAGAGACAAACAACCTGCTCTCTAACAAACAATTTGGTTTCAGAAAAAAAATATCCTGTAATCTGCAACTCCTACACTGCAAAAACATATGGTCTACACAACTCGATCAGGGCAAAGCAATTGACGCAATCTACATAGACTTCTGTAAAGCCTTTGACTCAGTGGCACACGACAAACTACTCCTAAACCTAAAATCTTGTGGCATCTCCAGACACCCGCATAACTGGACAGATGCTTTCCTGTCAAACAGACAACAAATGGTCAAAATAGGGAACACCCTATCAAATCCTGTACCTGTCAACAGTGGTGTCCCCCAAGGCAGCGTTCTAGGACCAACTCTCTTCATACTTTACATAAATGACCTCTGTGATCATATTAAGAGCAACTGCATCCTCTTCGCTGATGATGTAAAGCTATTTAACACCACTGACAATACTGCTACCCTTCAAAATGACCTCAACTATGTGTCAGAATGGTCAAACAAATGGCAACTTCAAATCTCAACAAACAAATGCTCTGTCCTACATATCGGCAAAAAAAATCAGAAAATAAAATACAAGCTGAATAATCAAGACCTTGTTGATGACCCCAACTATGTCAAGGACCTTGAAGTACTCATCTCAAATGATCTAAGTGCTAGAGCCCACTGTAACTACCATAGCCAAAAAGGCATTAAGAGTTGTTAACCTAATTCTGCGTAGCTTTTTCTTGGGTAATATCACACTACTAACTAGAGCATACAAAACATTTGCTAGACCAATATTTGAATAGAACTCATCAGTCTGGAATCCATCTTACATATAGGATATTAATACAGTCAAGAAAGTCCAGAAATATTTCACGAGAAGAGTTCTCCACTCCTCTACTCGTTGTAGAATACCTTATGCCACCAGACTTCAAATTCTAGACCTAGACAACCTAGAACTACGCTGCCTTTGGTCCGATCTAAATATAGTACATAAAATTATCTACTGGAATGTCCTACCTGTCAATGAATACTTCAGCTTCAACCACAACAATACAAGAGCACACAATAGATACAAACTCAAGGTAAACCTCACCAAACTTGATTGCAGGAAATATGACTTTGGCAACAGAGTGGTGGTCAATGTTTGGAATCTCTACCTGACTCTGTGGTCTCTTCCCCAAACCCCAAAAACTTTAACCTTAGACTGTCTACTATTGACCTCACCCCTTTCCAAAGAAGTCTGTAGGGGGCGTGCATAAGTGCACCAACGTGCCTACCATCCCTGTCCTATTGTTTCTTTTTTTTATTCGTATCCATTTCATGTATTCATAGCCATGCTTATACTTATACCTAATACTTCTAATACTTGCTTGACAAATAAATAAAATAAATAAATAAAAACAATCATAGACATCAGAAGATTTAGAACATTGAATGAATCTTCCCCTTTAGTCCTGAACTTAGAACAAAACTTCAGAACACTCACCACAAATTTTATGATTTCAGAATATTTGGCATGCTCAAGTGTTCCAAGTGAATAAATGTTGAACAATAAACCAGTATTCACATATCATTTTGCAGAAGGTATATTAACTATTTCATTGGTTAACTTACATTATACTGATATTGGCTTTTTTTAACATTATACCCAAGGTTCTTTAACAGATGGTAATGGTTTCCCACTTTTTAATGTGGCAGATGGTTACATGGATTACTAATTGTGGAGTGAGGAAAACTATATACATTATACAATTTTGTTGCTATTTTTTTCTTGGTAAATAATGACTAAAACCTGTCCATTGTTTTCAAGGTTGAATTTTCTAAGCTTTGTTATTATTTGTAATAAATACTGTATTTGGCACATAATTCTATATTTGGCATAAAAGAGATAGCAGAGAAAATGAGAGCCTAGAAAGTACTGTATCTAAAGTAACATTCATTTAAGAACATCTGTTACATAATGAAAAACTGGGGATTAAATGGAAAACCAGAATTGAAAGAATTTGACTTTACCAAGAAGCTTAAGTCCTTTTATCGCCACAAGTTAAACAAAGACAGTTGGAACAATCTGTGCTTTGTTTATATTCCTGTTCGCGGGAAGAATTCAGGTTTGATACTTTCCTCGTAAATTGGAACCATAAGTTATTTTGTTGGAAACCTTTAAGTTCTTTTACTGGCTTGTTCACAGTAAGTAGCCAAAATTCTATGCATCTCTGATGACCTCTACATGTTTTTGACTTCAATTCTAATCAGCTTCAGTCATTATGGTTAAGAGGAAGGAACTATAAAAGCTATAATCCTGTAATTTACCTTATCCTTGCATAAAACAAACTACGCAAAAGTATGAGGGTTGATTTAACTGCTTTGAAGAAAGCATAAGAACAAATAACTTCAAATATTAAGAAACATTTTAAAACTTATTTAATAAACTGACTACCTTAATAGAAAAGATTGTAAGAATATGTTGAGAATGGCAATTAATAAAGTTAAATGATAAGACTACTTTGTTGTAAATGTTAGTAGTAAATTTAGATGCCAGGTAAATCAGGCTTATTTATAAGTTTAGAATTTTATGGTTATATCTTACAGTGTACATTATTTTTATTGTAATTGCACATGCAGCATGATGTATATTGATATTGTTCTTGAATAATTTAACTTGCTAATTTTATTAAGGTTGGACTACCATTTGTGGAGCACACTCAAAATAAGTTTGTTTGTTTAACCATAAGGACTGTGCAGCACTTTGGATTTAAAGGCAAAGTGCTGCAGACCATGTAGATATACTCTCATAGTACGTACAATTACATCTTTTTAAAATATTTTTATCCCACCTTTATAAACAATTCAAGCGGAGAACATATATAATACTTCCTTCCTCTCCTATTTTCCCTACAACAACACTGTGAGGTGAGCTGAGCTGAGAAAGAGTGACTGGCCAAAGTCACCAAGCTGGCTTTCATGCCTAAGGAAGGACTAAAATTCAGTCTCCAGTTCAAACCTGAGCTTCAAATACTTTCCTTTATTGGAACTTCATCTATACACTAAACTAAACTAAACCTAGGATCAACAGCTGTAATACAATCCCAGGAACAATCTTGTTTCAGGAAATACAAGTAAAGGTGTCTACTTACATATGCTGGATCATGGAGAAATCTAGGGAGTTCCAGAAAACATCGACTTCTGCTTCACTGACTATGCTAAAGCTTTTGATTGTGTGGATCACAACAAATTGTGGCCAGTTCTTAAAGAGATGGGAGTACCAGACCATCTTATTTGTCTCTTGAGAAACCTATATGCAGGTCAAGAAGCAACAGTGAGAACTGGACATAGAACCACTGAATGGTTCAAAATTGAGAAAGGAGTTTGGCAAGGCTGTATACTGTCACCCTGCCTATTTAACTTATATGCAGAGCACATCATGAGAAAGTTGGGGCTAGATGAATCAGTTGGAATTAAGATTGCCGGGAGAAATATCAACAACCTCAGATATTTAGATTATACCTCTCTAATGGCAGAAAGTGAAGAGGAACAAAAGAACTTCTTGATGTGGGTGAAGGAGGAGAGTGCAAAAGTTGGCTTGAAACTCAACATTTAAAAAACTAAGATCATGGCATCCAGCCCCCTCAAATTCCTGGCAAATAGATGAGGGGAAAATGGAAGCAGTGACAGATTTTATTTTCCTGGGCTCCAAGATCACTGCAGATGGGGACTACAGCCAAGAAATTAAAAGATGCTTACTCCTGGGGGGCGGGGGGGGAAGCTATGGCAAATCTAAACAGCATACTAAAAAGCAGAGACATCACCCTGCCAACAAAAGTGTGTATAGTCAAGGCTATGGTTTCCCCGGTTGCAATGTATGGCTGTGAAACTTGGACCATAAGGAAGGCTGAGCGCCAAAGAATTGAGGTCTTTCAACTATGGTGCTGGAAATGATTCCTGCAAGTCCCTTGGACTGCAAGGCGATCAAACCGGACAGTCCTAGAGATCAACCCTGACTGCTCTTTAGAAGGCCAGATCCTGAAGATGAAACTCAAATACTTTGGCCACCTAATGAGAAGGAAGGACTCACTGGAGAAGAGCCTAATGCTGGGAACGATTGAGGGCAAAAGAAGAATGGGACGACAGAGAATGAGGTGGCTGGATGGAGTCATTGAAGCAATCCGCGTGAGTTTAAATGGACTCCAGTGGGATGGTAGAGGACAGGAAGGCCTGGAGGAACATTGTCCACGGGGTCGCAATGGGTCAGATATGACTTCATGACTAACAACAACAATAACAACTTAGCTGAAAAACTAATTAACAAACATAAAGTTTGGTCTCTCTTTAAGAATCTACTTCTGCATCTTCCAACATGCCAGCTGATGACCCTGTTCACAAAACAAACTTAACCATGTGAGGGAGTCAGAAAACTTTTAACTTTCAACCTAGGCAAGTGATTCCAGTAGCTAACCATTAGGGAGAAACTTTAACTTATAACAGTTCAGGTGGTTGGGGCAAAATTGATTCTCACAGTCAAATGTGCTCTCCAAACAAGTATCCCTCCGAATTTGAAATGAAGTCATAGAAACCGTCCCTTCAAATTTGAGATAAAACCATAAGGGAAAAAACACAAAAAAGAACTTTCTTTAGGAATGCTATCACTTTTTTACTCCCATCTCCAACTTGCAGCCACAAGGGGAAATAAAACAGCAGCATATAGGAATGGAAATACATAAGCCCTCACCCAAGTCCCTAGCTTCTCTATTACATTGATGCTGATTCTAATCACATCACCATAAATTATTACATTTCCTCCAAAGAGGAATAAACAGAAGGGTAGACCGGTGATATTTTGCCAACCACCTTTGTGGCATAAGGAAGAATTTTTTAAAGAGGCTGCATTCTAACGGATTGCATCCTTGGAAATCGTGTACCAGGAAGTGGTTTGAATTGCATATTCAATAAAAAAGTAAATTTCACTGTAATTAAGTACCTGAGTCAATTTTGGTCATATTTATAAGTTCATGTTATCAGGTTATAAAAGGATTTTCAATAAAAAGTAGCTTTAAACTGAGAACTTCTGAAAAGAAATTGATAATCATGATGTAGTATATAATGTAGCTGTGCACTGGAGTGGGATGCGGTAATGAATTTGATGAAATAAATGAATAAAAAAGATTGAGTTCTGAAATATCCAGACAGATCAAACTTGTTATGAATTGTGTAATATACTACATGCAAACTCTTTATTAATAATACACTTATTGTAATGGACACTAAATACAATAATATTAATATTGCTGTTATAAGTTACATAGGGTAACTTATAAGTTACATAAGGTTACTTCCCCATCAAACATTTTTATAACAATATATATAACACAATCATAAAGCTAGAAAGAAACTTATGTTTTAAAGATAGATGCATAAATTTGAATTTTCTTTTGCTTTGGCACTAGCTCCCCCTCCAGACCAACTTAACACTGTAATTACGTTTTTCATTATAAACACAGTAGCCACAAATCCACATTTTCTTTAAAATCTTAGGATGATTTCAATCTCAAAAAATAATATTTCTTTAAAAAAGAAATCATTTATATTACCCTTATCTCTAAAACACTGAAATGTACTCTGACACTCATATATTTGTTCTAATAGTAAACAACTTGCTTTCAAACTGGAGAAATACCTGCTATATTCAATTTATGTACATTAATAAGCTGCCCTGTAATCTTATAGTATTCCTACACTATCAGTTTATGACACCTTTTTTGGATAGCCTAAGTCCAAGAAAGTGTTATTGACCAATGTTAATAAAAACCTCATCTCTTTATACAGTTTCCTAAAATAAACACTGTAAGAATTTATTATGTAGTATTTTACAATGAATTTGAAAAAAAACTCTATTTTACTCTAGTTTATAAAACTCAAAGAAATGGATGGCATAAATATTCCAAATAAATACATTAAATCTGCAGTCCTATACTGTACAAACTTACCTGGACATAAATTCCAGACAAATCAATGAAAATTACGTCTGAAAGAGGGAAAGGAGGTTTTCCTTTGGCATTACAGTATTCAAGTATTTATATCTGCAGAATTCAAATACGAAGTTAAAATAGATTTAAGCATGCATATTCAAAGTTAAATCACATCATATACTAAATTAATGAATAACAATTTCTTATAAAGTTTTAAGATCTCTTTTATCAATAACTATAGAAACGATATGTAACTATGTACTTCTAATAAATTTAAAGTATTGTGTTATTTTTATAATCAATATAATTTTGGTAAGACCTGATTAATAGCCTTGAAGGCATATTCTTTCAGGACTAATTGCCATCCTTTTAGCTTATACATAGAAACTGCTGAAGTCTGAGTATATTTTTAAAACATAATATATAAGACATAAAATTATTAATTTCTAAAAGAAATACCAGTAATTATTATTAACATTAATAAGCATCATTAAACTATTTAATTTTAAAAAAAAACATACTCCCAAACAAAATGTTACACATATTAATATAAACAGAATTCTAAACAATTGCAACCTGCTCCTCACAGACATGCTATCAGTTTGTTTTAGTGTAGATAATTCCACTGAGAAGAACCACTCCCAAACTATCAATTGTCACGTTTTGCATGTAAATATTTGCAGACTTAAGGCCCTAGGTGAATTACACATCGTGTACACTTTCATATTTACTTCTGAAGTGCTGTGTTCAGATCAGTAGAAAACGTTTTGAAAACTTTTCTAGTCAGTTGACCCTAAAAAAAATGGCTTTGTAATGTAATATTTTTGATTCTTTGATATTTTCATGCCATGATTCCCTCCACTGCAAAAACAACAACACCCTGGTCTTATGTTTAAAATACATAGCAGCAGGTTTTATTGAAAATCAATTCAGTGTCTTAGAGATTCACTTTGCAGACAGCACAATTTAAACTCAAAGAATGAGACAGTAAAAGATGTCCAAAGGCAAGCAGATGCAATTACACCAAGCACACAAAAACATCTTAAGAGTTTGAAAGACCTCGGCAATTTATCTCCATGGACCTTGACGAACTCAACGTCGTTTCTTAATTGAAATCACGGAAAAAGAAAATCCTGGCCTCCAACGATTTAGACCCCCTTATCCCGTCCTTCTGAACGGTACACATTTCACTTTCGCTAGCCCGCAGGTGCATTTCCCGATTTAGGGTTTCTCTCTCTCTCTCTCTCTCTTTCTCTTTTTTTTTAAATTATTCCTGGGACGTGGGGAGAAAAGAAATCAGAAAAAAAAGGGGGCAAGAACAGCAGCCCCGCAGCTTTCCTTTTCAAGGCATTTGATCGGCCTCCCCGGCCTCCCTTCCCATCCCTCCGCTGCGCGCAACTGCCCTCTCCATACACGCACCCGCAGCTGGCACACCGGCAGCCGATGGTTTCCGCTTCTTCTTCTTCTTTTTTGCGGAGCTCGACGCGACTCTCTACGGATTGATGCTTTGAAGACTTCGGAGGCTCCCGCCCGGTTTTTTGTTTTTTTTTCCCCTCTAGGGCACCGGCTTCCTCCTGGAGCCCGGTGCAGCCTCTTTCCGGGATTCAGCGCCCACACATAGCAACCGCAGCGACTCATCTCATCTACCTACCTACCTTATCTCTGTGGCCTCAAGCGCCCTCCTTGCCTTCTCAAGGGAGGCCAGGCCCTGGCTCGGATGACAACTCTCCTTCCCTTCCTTCCTTCCTTCCTCCCCGAGAATCCTGTCCCGGGAGAGCTCGGCAGCCTTGGCGGAGCCTGCACACCCCTTCTCCTATCCAGCCTTTCGCTGACAAGAGACAATACTCACACACACACATACACACACCAGAGCCGGCGCCTTGAATAACCGCTGCTTCTACGCCAGGCCCCACCACGAAGAACCGGGTCGAAGCGAGCGAAAGCCGACTCAGCTCCAAGCGGAGCATCCTCTCAAGTTTCAGAAATCTCCCCCCGCCGCCTCTTCGGAGCCCTCACAACGGCCTCGCCTTACCTCAATCCGCGTCGGCAATCTGGCTTCTTTTTTTTTTCCTTTTTTTTTTTTTTTTTTGTTCTCCGCGCCGGCCAAAGCTCCCGCAGTGCCGGGGTCTCCGATGGAGGAGAAGCGGGGAGGCGGCGCGTGAAGGGAGAAAGGCGATGGAAAGCGGGGGAGGGAGTAAACGAGAGGCGGGGGGGGGCGGCTGAGAAGACGGAAGCAAGGAACCCACCGCCGCTTAAACGGAGCCGCCAGAAGACTGGAGCCGGCCGAGACGTTGACAGAACGCGGGCGGGCGAAGGGAGGGAGAAGCGGCGCGCGCAGACGCGCTCTCCCCGCGTGCCCGAAAGCCCGGCCGATAGGGAAAGAAGTAATCCGAGCTTAAGGAACTGTAAAAAGAAACGGGGGCGCGCGCGAGATGGGAAGAGACGCGGAGGCCTCTTCGCCCGTTGCCTCCAAGAGAGAATAGACCCGAAGGGGCGGGGACTAGGTGCGCGTGATGGGAGGAAAGCGGCCAATGAGAGAAGGGTAGTCTAAAATCTCTATGCTGGAGGAACGTTAGCTTCGCGGCGGCCAAGGAGGCAGCAGCGGGGGGGGGGGAGTGTTGGCAGCACGCATGCGTGTTATAACCCCCGACGTCGCTGCTGGTTTCCCAGGGGGTGCCTTGCAACACGTGCATTCTTGCAAGTGAGCAAAGAGAGCGGGGACCTCTTGTGAAGGGGCTACTAGGAAGCGAGTTGCCCGGTGTCTCCCCCGCTCTCCGTGCGGGCGTGAGTTGTATCTGATACCCTTTGACGGACTTATCTCACCCCTTTCGAAAACCGGCCAAGTTGGCAGTATCTTGCGGTGGTCACGCCTTGCGTTTAAAATACAGGGTTTCTCAGCTTTGGCAACTTTTAAGACGTGTGGACTTCAGCTCGCGGAATTAATGAGATCCATGTATGCTGTGCCTTCCCAATTCCAGTGGCAGATTAATCTGGAGAGGTCAGTTTTTCACGGAATCTGGTCCTAACCGTTCAGAAAGTTAACCATCGCAGTAGCATTTCGAATTGTACTTGGGGCAAATGAAAGTCAGTCAGCTGAAATGGTGCTATATTCTCTAAATAACCCCGTTAACAATATTTCTTTATTAAATTTCTTGACCGCTGCCTTGACTCTCCATCATTTGCAGCAATGAGCTTCTGTAGCTAACTATATGCCACATTGCAGAACGGGTGACTTGTTAGTAAACACTGTGTCATTTCCTCTCCAACGCCAAACCATTAAATTCAAATCACATGCTTTTTTTTTTTTTTGCAATACTTCTTGTCTGTATTCTATTATTGTTGTCCGTATTCCATCTTTGTTATATCCTTCCTGACTGTGAAAGCAGCACTGTTCCTTGTTTTTCGGGCCCTGACTACTACAGTCTTTTGACCTGAAGTGTCCAATTCCAGCACATCTTAATTTCTTGATTAAGCACTAAAAGGTGCTTGGTTACTGCCAAGAAGTCAGTCACTGTGTTGAGCTTTTCCCTATTCCTGGTTCTTATGTTCCATGTTCCCACTATAATCCTGCCGCTGCATGACAAGATCAACAGTTAAACATCCCAAAGGCTTTAATGCATCATAAACATCATTAGTACTCCAAAAGATCCTCAGCTGTTTCTCAGTAATATGTTGATTTCATCAAGGCACCAGGTTAGAAAGCGGGAGAGCATGAGTTCTAGTCCTGCCTTGGCTATGAAAAACAGTTAGGTATTTTTGAGCAAGTCACTCTATCTCAGTCTGACTCACTTCACAGATTTCTTGTGGGGAAAATAAAGGCATGTTGGATATGTTCACCACTTTGAATTATTTTTAAAAATTATGAAAGTGGGATACAAATAAATAAACATCATTCCCTTTATCTAACCTATCTGACCTGGTTCCAACTACGACTCGGGTGTCTGCAGAGTTGATAACATTACAAAGATAAACATGTAATTTTGGTTTCTCTCATTTTTTCCAATCTATAATTTGTCCTGTGTCTATGGAGATTCTTAGTCATCCAGGTCATGGCTGTCCCAAAGGTGCTTTTTCAAGAGGCAGCTCCAGAGCTGAAGAAGCTTCTTGGATGAGAAGCTAAACATCTTCAAAGAAAAACCAGAAAGTCCAGTTGCCTCTTGAAAAAGCACTTTTGGGACTATAATTTGTCCTATTTCTATATTTGAGAGTTTTATGAAATTTGACACATTTCTCCTATTAACACACATTATAGATCAATGATTGTTGTGCTATTTTTCACTGTTTATTTTTCTATATCTTCTGTTCACACATTTTTCTTCCTTTTTATTGTTGTAAGTGCCTAGATTAGCCCCACAGCAAGGCAGAAGGCAAATAAAGTTAATAAATAAAATAAATAAATACTTGGCAAATTATGTTTTTCTTTTTCCATGAATATGTTAAGATGCATTTTTTAAACCTTTAAAGCATAAACAATGATAGTTAACTGCATTATGGCTCACATTTATTAAGGAAGTGCAAATTTGGGAAGCTAGAATGCAAAAGAAAACAACTAAATATTCTCCCATCCTACTCCACCTGTAATGGAATGCACACATGACCTTAGGGAAAGGGAGGAAGAGATGCTATCCGAGAAACAATCCGACAAGAGGGGTAGGAACCCCCATGGTTTAAGGGTCTGCGAAAGAAATGTAGGGAGAACCTGCCGAATGTATCAAGCGGTTAAACGTGACTGCAGGAAGTTGTACTTTCTCACAAGTTTCTAAAAGTGGCAGCAGGAAGTTCTACTTTTTTAAATTTCAAGTTTCTGTTAATGTAACTTTAAAGTAGAATAAGTTTGTTTTGTCATGTTTCCTCTGATTTACCTGGGAAAGCTGAGATTACCTGAAATTCCACCAAAATATAATTTATACAGTATGTCTTCTGTATGACTGAGAACATAAAAATAATACTCCCCTATCTGTAATATTTTTCGGGATTTTATCCACGTTAGAATTTTGGAAGCAGAAAATTAAGGACCACCTTCACCAGCCCTCCTGCCACTCTGAGATTAGATTGCTACAAATGGGATTGCTTTGATGACGCCTTGGTTTTGAAGTGTCTTCCCAGAGTGGTTGGTGTCATCTCTATATTCTATTTGGCAGCAACCAACTTGTTCTTACTTTGGTTTGGTTTTTATTTCCCTGGGCATATTCCCATCATAACTAGGCTTTATCCTGCTGCTATTTTGCTATTTCACTTTGTTCTAAATTGGTTCAAAACATTTTTTATTTCTGGGTTTTATTAACAGAAAAACAGAAATAATGAAGTAATGTGTTTTTACTGTTAATAGAATAGAAACTGACTAGTCCTAATAAAATACTTTACAAGATAATTTCATTTGACTTTTCTTATGCATCAATATAGGTAGATGTCTGACAGTCAACTTCTAAACAAATTGTTGTTTAGACAATTTGAACCAAAGAAAACAAACAGAACCAGATAACATCCATAATACCAACATTACAGGACAATTTCATGATTCTTGGAAATCTATTTTTTCTAATTTCTCACTGTGAGCTGCCACTTTTAATTTCTTACTTACTCATGACTCAGTCCATAGGATATAAAGGTATCTTGTTATTCAGCCATCAGATATCTTCTCTATATTCAAATGGCACAAAGTCATTTTGTTATAGATCAGAAAAAAATATAAAAGTTTGCCTTCTGTGCTGATTTTAAAGCTGCTTCTGTGTTTTACATATTCCAGAAAAGAAATGCTCGTGATGTTTGAGGCATTATGTATTAATTTAAAACCAAACAGACAAATATATAAGGCATGGAAATGAACAAGAGTAATCTTGGTTGCAGGAACCTGTAATTACAGTAAAGGCTCTGGTGAAATCGTTTTGCCCAAGGGAAGTGCATCTACCTTTAGTTATTATTTATTTTCCCAATGTAAAACCAAGTGGTTAAATCAATGCCAAGGAGCCAAAGACTACTTTAAGAGGATAATCAAGTTGTTTGAAAAATACGTTTTGTTATTCCTTCATACTGTTTGTATGGGTATCTGAAAGGAAGAGAATTCTATGAAAGGCTAAAATTCACTATGTAAAATATTTGTTATAAAGTTATTATTGAGCACATGAGTTATGTGTAACCTCCAAAAGTAATTCATTATCGAGATATTGTATATTATCAACGTATCAATCTATTAGCTAATGATGAGTATCAGTGGCTAGAGCCAATATTAAAATTCAACACTTTCTATTTTACTCATGATTTTGTTCCAACTTACAGTTTGCTAACATAATTAAATCCTTACGGTATAAACAGATTTCTCCTATCATTTCCACAGATGAAAACTAGTGTACTGAGTGAATCTTCCATTTTATTGTATGAATAAGTTTGCTCTGGGAATCGTTAGGGCTGGATCATCACCCACGATTTGGTATGAGCCAAATCAAGAACATGAGCAATAAATTGAATTATCCTGGCTAATCATCCTAAGAAAAAAACTTGACCAAAAGATAAGCATTCTAGCCTGTATTGCCCCAATGTTACACAAAGGTATGGAATAGACCATGCCTGATGTCCTGAAACTCTTTGCAGGATGGGCTACTCAATCAATAGCTACATTGATTAAAAATAAATTTAAAAATATGTGATTTCCCCCCCCCCACTTTCTTGTACCACAACTGTAGCTAAGAATGTTGTGCCATTGATTCGGATAAGATTATTTAAAAATTATGCGATATATCACTTTCCTATGCTTTTGATGTTCTGCTCATGACTCTGGTTTCTCTATTGATAAAGTATATAGGCTTCTGAACTATTTCTCAATATTCCTCTCAGTGGTGCGTTTCCAAATAGTTTACCACCAGTTCAGTGGGCATGGCTTTGCATGCACACGCCCCAAACACACACTTTGCACAGGCGCAGAGGCTTTCCAACTCACCTCCTGCAATCCTGCACTCTCCCTGTCGCTTCAGCAGCTAACACGCGCGGCAATCTGCTGTGCCGCGCAAAGCAGCTACGCTTCAAAAGCAGGGAATAAAAGTCAGTATGGGAGCCCAGGCAGGTGGGTTGGCCCAACAATAGCTCCTCAGAGAGAACCAGTTCGGCCTCCACTGATTTTCGGTGCTACTGGTACGCCAGAACCAGCCAGAACTGGTAGAATACCACCACTGATTCCTCTCCTGACATCAATTTTATTTAGCTTCAGGCGTCTACCTATAAATTTGCTTGTTAAACATTGAAACAAAGAAGATTTTTGTTAAGTCAAAAGCTTTATTTGATTTACTTTTCTATTATTTTATTTCCTTTGGTTTAACTATAGTTTTATTGTTCTATATCTTGTATAGAATAGTAAAACGAGTTAAGCCAAAAAAATATATATTTTAAGTTAAACCATTTTATGATATCTGGGTTGACACAAATGCCATTACATTACATATAAAATTCCAAGAGGCTAATAAAATGAGCATTAAAACCCATTTCGAGAAGGATGAAAGAAGGAATATTTATCATAAAAGCAACTTGGTATCCAACATTATAAGAAATGAAGAATACTAGAGTTATAGTCAAGTATAAATACAGACACATCTAAAAACTTTTAAAGCAGCCACATATTTCTTTGGGATTGTATAGGAAAACATGGAGATGCTTTTAAGATTTGTGTCTCTGCTCTGAAACACCTTTTGGCATAGAATGTGAAATGCTACATTTTCTTTTAAAAAATACACAATCCCAATACACAATAGTGAATAAAGAAACAGTGATTGAAGTTATATTTTTTGCTAAAATTGTTCACAAAGATACCCCTAATTATGAAAACTGACATTGAGACGGGGAATCTGTTCATCTCCAATTATTATTAGACTATGCATCCCTTCTTTAAAATAAAGCATCCCTGACAATTGATTATGCTGTCTGGGGTTGATAGGTTTTGTAGCCCAGCAGTACAATACCCATAAGCCCATAGATGCAAACTAAAGGATCTAGTCTTTATCTGAAGTGGTTCGAGATGTGTGAAAATTAGCTGTAGACAATATTCAAAAGCAGCAGTTATCCATTACATGCCTTTGTTTGGTTTTTTTAAAAAGAAACATTAATTTTATGACTCCAGTTAGGGAAATTTAGATAATAACAAGATGCTTAAAACTTTGATTACCATATGTTTTTGTATGCAACTCTGTTCTCCTATTTCAGATGGCACTGTAGTGCCTACTTTAAATGCGTATGTCTACATGAGGAAGAAGCAGACAGTGTTGGTAGCTAGGACGGATGCCAAGAGAAATCACTGAAATCTATGCTATCTAAAACTGTTTACACCTTTTTAAAATGCTTGCACATTCAAGAGAAAACTAGTCTTCATAACTATATCTCTGTATAAAGATAACTATATATCTGCCAAAATTGCTCTTGTTGCACTTCCTTAATAGTCCTTTGCTTGTGTTAATTTCTCTGTGTTTACATTCACATCAGGAGCTGGGAACCATTTTGGCAAATGTGCTGGAAGTGAAGCTCAACATATATGAAGGAGCTATCCTAGTATAGAGTTTATAAATAGCATAAACTCTTCCTCAGCATGCTTTGGAGAATTGTTGAGACAAAAAGAGACAAAACTGTGCATAATATTACAAGGGCAAGGCCACAGACTGATTGTAGGTAATAGCCACAAGAATGATAAACATTGGACCCAAATTCTGTACTTAAGTACAGCCACAAGGCTTACTAAGAGGAAGTAAGGCTTACTAAGGCTTACTTCAAGGAAAAAGATGCATCTTATCACTCTCATTCTATTCTCTCTAGCAGTGATAATGTATGACTTTTACTTATTTTGAGAGCTTGCTTCTCACAATTCACCTTGTTTATTTGTTTCTAGCAGGCATTGTAGTTTGGGAGATTTGTTTTTAATTTTTTAAAAGTTTTTTAAAAGGCCCATGTAACTGTAAGGGCCATAAAGTTGTGGTTTTTTTTAATCACACTAATTTTTCTCCTTACTATATTGTAGCTGTTTAGATGTAAATATAGAGATTCATACACAGAATAACAGAGATTTACATAACTTTGCCTTTTAGATAGAATGCAAAAATAGAAACTAACGGAAAAGAGGTAGAAAAGAGGATAGGAAGAATGCTTATCATTATATAATAATAAACATGTTTATTATTTACTGTCAGTATCACTCTATCATAAGGTAGACAAAGAATATATAGTAATGCAACAGTGCAATTAAAAATAAACAATTAGGCAATTGTACATGGTATAGAAAATGAAACAATCAGATAAATCAGGGGCTTCATAAAAGAATAGACTGGCAAATTTCTGACAAAACAGTCACTGCCAATTGGTAAAAAGCTCAAACAGCCGGCAACCTGTATTGATTCTTCAGACAAAAAAAAAAAGGTTAATCATGCATGTTCAGAATGGCAACTGCCCTATTTGTAATGTACTAGGCAGGATGAGGAGCCCTTGATTTCTAATACAAGTAGACCTCAGCTTACAAACAAAATTGGGACCAGAATTTCTCTTGCAAAGAATAAAGAGGTTGTTACATGAATCATGCCTGGGTTTTTTGCTGTGCAAATCACTGCCATTCTTAAGTGACCCAGCTTCCCATCCTTAGCAATTGGAAGCTGGCAGGAAAAGTGGCCGATGGTGAACCTGGGACATTGTAGCCATCATAAAGACAAGCCAATTGCCAAATGCATGCCATCCAAATTCTGATCATGTTACCATTGAGATACTGCAACAGTTGTAAGTGTGAGGACTGGTCATAAGTCACTTCTTTCAGTGCCCTTAAGATTTTGAACATTTGCTAAAGAGATGGTTATACAATATTTTATAAGCATATGTAATAAGAAACTGTTGAATGTTTGATCACTGTCAGTAGAAAATAGACTGTCCTCCCCTTCATGTGACTCTGTAAAGAACCGATTAAGACTCTTATGAGATATGCTAGCATATAAAATAAAAGCAACAAAAACAACCAGCAGGAATACTGTGTGTTGCTGAAGCATATTATTGCTAAGTAATCATAAAGAGAAGGATAAATAAAAGATACTGAGAAGGCCAAGTTCACATATGCTCTGCATCAGATTATTGCAGCAATCATTTGTAGTCAGGGTGTGTTTTCAAGAGCTGAAAGTACAGAATGGTATATTGGCATTCCTCTGAGATACAACCCAGGGGTGTGGCTGTGAGTGGAAACTCATCGTTCTTTAGCATTCAGAGTCATCATTCGTAATATTTCATTACCTAAACAAAGAAACAGAGTGACTAGGAAAGGTATTAAAAAAAAGTAGTGGGGAGCTGAAGCAAATCCCAACTTCCTACCATCTTCCCCATTGAGTTTCCTTGTGGGACACACAGAGCATTTGAAACATTCCTTCCTTCCTTCCTCTCTGTCTCTCTCTCTCTCCCTCTCCTCCCTTCCTTCTACACACCTGCGCTAGGATTCCTCCTTCCCTAGAATTCTCTTATTTATTTTACATGTGGAAAGCTTGCAGGAAGGAAGTCAGTGAGAAAGCAGCAGGAAGTTACAAATTTAAGGCCAGCCGGCAGGTAAGTGCTGCTCAGGGGTGGGATTCAAATTTTTTTAACAACCGGTTCTGTGGGCGTGGCTTAGGTGGTGGGCGTGGCTTAGTGGTCATGTGACTGGGTGGATATGGCTTGGTGGTCATGTTATTGGCTGGGTGTGGCCAACTCAATATCACTCACATCAAGGCACCATCTCCTCGCCTGGCCTCTTATGACTGTGGGGATGCTGCAACAGTCGTAAGTGTGAAAAATGGTCATAAGTCACTTTTTTCAGTGCCATTGTAACTTTGAATGGTCCCTCCACACAAGCAAAGTACCAGCAAAGGAGGGGGAAAAACTCCAGAGACGTTCCTGAGACAGGAAGTCTAGTCCTGCCAAGAATGTAATAAGGGTTAATGGAGAGGCAGTTTCTGTAAGCAACACCAGAATGTTTCCTTCCTGCCTTCCTTACAGGATTAGGCCAGTAATTTCTTCTAACAACCGGTTCTCTGAACTGCTTAGAATGTTAACAACCGGTTCTAGCGAATAGGTGCAAACTGGTAGAATCCCACCCCTGTGGCTGCTGCTGGGTGGAACAGGGAATGAGGGGGATGCATGGGAGTGCATGGGCTTGGAAGAGTGTGTGGGTGTGCACTAGAAATGCTGCATGGGTTAGGAGGGCACAAGGATAGGTGGCTTCGGTCAGGAAGGGTATCTGAGGGTGCACGAAAGGTGCTGCAGGATCAGGGGGGCAGGTCAAGAAGGTACCTAAGGGTCATGGGGGTGTATAAGAAGTGTCACACAAGATATGTGGGATACATAGAGGAAAATGCATAGAGGAAAATGCATGGGGTCACAGGTGAGTCAGTCAGGAATGTGACATGGGAGACAAGGTGGTTGGGAAGAGTGCATGGGGGTGGTTCAAAGTGTACAAGAGGTGCCACCCAGGGTCAGTGATGGTCACAAAGTGTGCATCAGGTGTGCAAAAGAAAGGTATGCAAAAAGAGGAAGCATGTGTGGAGTGGTGCAGATCATTGGGGGTGCCCAAGAGGTGCTCCACAGGTCAGGGAAAGCACACAAGTAGCACATTTTGGGGAAGGCTTGTGGGGGTGTGGCAGCATGGGCCAAGATGGATGCATGGGGATTCCTTCCTCCCTGTTCCTCCCTTCCCTTCCCTTTCTAGCAAGCAGGTAAGTGACTGCTGGTGGACAGGGATGGGGGCAAGGGATTGCGAGATTGCCTGGGAAACTATCACAGAACATTAAAAATGAAGATCACATAATCGCAGCAGAAGCAGCACAGCCAGTAGCACTAAAGTAGGCACAACTTCCCAAAATTTCATTCCCTTGGGAGTCAAGGGTCCAAGATTTTGAACACATTCTGAAAATTACCCCATTGGAGACACCCTGGTTCAAAAATTGTTGCATGATATAACTATGATATCCAGTTAAAGGCACGGGTGGGATATGACAGGGTTAACTACTGGTTCGGGATTTACAAGCTTCTCTGCAGGCTGCGAGCTGCATGCCTGTAAATCGTCATCAGCAGCTGCCTGAAGAGAAGCAGCCTTTGAAACAGCCCTCTTTTCTTGCTTTTCTAACTGCAGCTGTGCCTCGTTCAGCAGCTGAAGTTGAAAAATCAGGAAATAAAGATCAGGTAAGAGCCCGGGTGGGCAAAAACATCAGCAGACATAGAACCAGTTCTATGTCTGCTGCTCTTCAGAGCTACCGGTTCTACAGAGATGGACAGAACCGGTAGAAACCCACCCCTGGTTAAAGGACATGAAAACAAACATTTAGCAATACGTAAATTAACTGATTTTCCTAAACTGGCATCATCCAGATGTACTAGTACTCTTAGCAGTTTGTTTTAGTCATGAAGTTTTAAGAGTTCAATCTCACAATTCTGAGATAACTAGTTTGGGAAAGTTCGGATAATCCCACCAAATTTAACAAGAAAAAAATAGACCTATGGAAGTTTACATTGTTATAAACAAACCATGGCACTGCTATTGCTGTCTATGATGCTTACTAGCCAGGAGCACACATGCAAACAATCTTGGCTCCAGTCCTGGCCTGAAGATTTGGGTTGGTCCATTATCTAAACTCTTTCCATCAATTTCTTAAAATTGTAATGGTCTGATTCACATTTACACATAGAGAGATTGTAGACACTCTTTGTGTGTAGAGTGTTTCTCTATTCACTGAAAATACTGAATTGCACAATGCACTGTAGCCTTGAAGCATTCAAATTCTGATACTTCAGCCATTCAGAGTCAGCCCAAAAGATGGCACTTTAGGCAAAGAATACCTTTGGTACTCTCAGAGCTTTTATGAATAGATAAATAGTAGTTTTCAAATAGTACATTTATAAGTGCATAAGTGCTCATTTCATTACTTCGTTGCAAACTATGCATGCACACTGTAGCCCTTTCACACAAAGCAATAAAAAGACATAGCATTCTAATCACTATATAACATGCAGGCCATAAAGCATTTGCTTCAGTAGGCACTGAAATATTTTTTATTGTTCCTTGAGTTATCTGTCTCTTGCTACCATCTAGCAGGAGGTCATAAAAAGACATTCCTGTTATCTTGACAAGGTAGGAGAATAGTGAGACCAGCTTCTGGTACATGGTTATTACCATTCCTTGACCAGAGAGAAGATTCCAGAATTGACATCCAGAATCCAGTAGCCATTTTACTCTGCCATGTTGGCACAGTGGTTAGAATGCAGTATTGCAGGCTAATTCTGCTGACTGCTAGCATTTCAGCAGATCGATCCTGATTGGCTCAAGATTGATTCAGTCTTCCATCCTTCCGAGGTTGGTAAAATGAGGACCCAGATTGTTGGGGGCAATATGCTGACTCTGTAAACTGCTTAGAGGGGGCTGTAAAGCATCATGAAGTAGTATATAACTCTTAAGTGCTATTGCTATTTTGGAATTTGTTCTGATTGCTGTTCATCTGCAGTATTCTCTGATTTACAGTTTCAGCTGACCAATAAACTGCAGCTTTCAAAAGGAGTTCTACACGAGTGCATTTTCAAGCAGCAGAGTGATGACAGATGAAATTAAACACACTGTCCATGAATGTAAAAAAAAATTAAACCTAATTTGCAAAGTTGTCAGAATTCTGCTCCCAGTCTGTGCAGATGATACAAAAGCAAAGATGTCTGATTGCAGAACAGGAGATAATAATCCTGAAGTGCCTCTCTCTTTTGGAACTACTTCTAAGCCATTTCCTCCACTAAAACACACTTGTTACATAACCATGGTTGGAATACTTAAATATAATCCTTTCAGACAAAAAGCTTTCATGTATTCCTAGACTGCCACAATTAGTGTTACTCTAATGGAGCCTGTACCAGCCAGGCACCATCCTGTTAAATTGGAAATATAATTCTGAGGATCTCACATCTAAGGGCTCCAAGTTGATGAGAACTTCTATGATGAAACCATTTTATATGACCTTTGAAAATATCTGTGGCTTAAATTTTGTTTGTCCAAAGTGTACATTATTATCATAATAAGCATGTGGGTCTTTTGCGCATGAGCAAAAAGATGTATATGGTTGTCTTTTTTATTCTTTATAACAACCTGGTATAATAGACTGCAAAACAGTGATGTTTTTTTAAAATCTTCTGGAGGTTTCATGAGTGGAACAAGATGAAACCTTGGTTTTTCTCTTCTTGTAAGAATTCTATCCTAGCAATTGCACTATAATATATAAATCTATCACAATAGATGTGCAAATGTCACATGCATATTTTGGGAGTAACATTAATTTTCTGTCAAGACAAAGGGATTTAAATTATTTCCACATATTAAACCACTGTAAACTATGTCTATTCTATTTAGATCTCCTATTTCCTTGAAAATTTGAGAACAAGGTTGTGTACATATTTATTACACTAGATGACTCATAATCCTTGATGAGAACTGATGAATATGAAGCTAATCAGTTACTTCACTCTAGGAGTGACATTTGCAAGCTATAAGGGTGTGGTATAATCAAGCAAACCAATTTAACACGTAAACTTATTGGGTGGATCTAAAATTACGGCAAACTGTTATGGCACTTTTTTCCTTTCACTTTTGCATTATTCTGCACTAATAAAAGATAATGTAGCTGACAAAAGAAGTACTACTTTTGTTATTTGACTGATTGGGATCGTTCAGTTATAGCAGAAGGTACTGTTAAGACAATGTTTGGTCTGTATATTGGGTCTTGATGGCTTTGGCCATTTTCCCCTGTTGCTCCAGTTGATTAGCGACCAGTTGAGTGAGGGGCAACAACAGATCAGTAGTCTTTGTTTGAATCATGGGGGAAGGAGGAGAAAAGAGAAGGTTTTAAGATCTGAACATCCACATTGTTTTGAAACCACTGTGCAAATAACTTTGCTGCAAATATCTTTCCTGCCTCCGTCCAAATACAAAGAGACTACAGAATTCTCTCTGAGTCAGTCAGTGTTCCTTTTTTAGCTGATCAATAGATAAGCATAAACACTGAATAGTTATTCTGGCCATAGTTCATTCCCTGAAGTAGGAAGAAACCTAGGGAAGCAACAGCCTCCACTCCCCAAAAGATGGGGGGCTCTTTTCCCCAAAATGGGGCAGGGTATTTTGGGGAGGGAGGGGGGGAGGTTGGTTGGTTTTAAGATCCCTTGGCTCCTGATATCATTCCTTTCTTATATTTAGCAATCTTCGAAGATTAAACACGAAGGTACTACTTTTGAAGCCAGGCATTTCCTTCAGTATGTCTAAACTATATGGTATAAGAGAAGCTTCAAGAATAAAAGGATGGGCCTTAGATGGTGGAAGGGCAAGAGGAAAACATTAATGTTTGTTTGATCCCAGGATGTGGGACAAAGTGAGAATTCCCACCAATGAAAATCTAAGATACCCACAAGCTCTATTTAGGTGAGAGAGAGGATGGGAAAAAAAGCAAACGTTGCGTAGTTTTAAAATGAATCAGCTCAAATGTAGGGGGGAAAATCCCTATTCAGCTTTAAAATGAAAAATGTGATGTTGAGCTGTGAGGTAGCATTAAAATCACCTTTAAACTGACTCAAATGTTCAAAAATACTTAGACTTCTCATGTTTTTCATAGTGACTTAAACTCAGAAAATTGAGTCAATTTTCTTAATTTTCGTGAGAAGGAGATGTTCTCACATTTTACTGTTCATGACTTCTTCTCAGTGACATCTGAAAATGCCATGTATCATTCCCTGAGTATGAAAGACTTATGTGCTCTGACAAACAAAGCTTAGGCACTGTGCTCTATCCTCTGATACAGCTTGGCTGCATTTCCCAAAGGAAATGGAAAATTGAATACATCAGATGGTAGGTAGCATGTGTTTACCAATTCTTATTCAAATCTCAAGGGCATGTCTTGTTTCTGAATACGCAGTAGCTAGAAAGTAATACTGTACAGCAGAGATCCCCAAACTTCGGCAACTTTAAGACTTGTGGACTTCAACTCCCAGAATTCTCCAGACAGCTGGCTGGAGAATTCTGGGAGTTGAAGTCCACAAGTCTTAAAGTTGCCAAGTTTGGAGGCCTCTGCTGTACAGCATGGCATCAAAAACAGGTTTGTGAAGTATTTGACAAAGTAACAGTCCAGAGGTGGTATTCAGCAGGTTCTGACCAGTTCTGGAGAACCGGTAGCGGAAATTTTGAGTAGTAAGGAGAACCAGCAAATACCACCTCTGACTGGAGATTTTTATAGTATCCTTCCCCTGCCACGCCCACCAAGCCACGCCCACAGAACCGGTAGTAAAAAAAAAAAATTGAATCCCACCACTGTAACAGTCTGAATAAGGAGGCTATCTTTCCTGATCTTGAAAAGATAAATACAGGTAGTCCTTGATTTATGTCCACAATTGAGTCCAACATTTCTGTTGCTAAGTGAGACATTTGTTAAATGAGTTTTCCCCCATTTTTATGACTTTTCTTGCTACAGTTGTTAAGTGAATCTGTTAAGCCCTTGTTAATTTAGGAATGATTGTTAAGTGCATCTGGCTTCCCCATTGACTTTGCTTATGAGAAGGTTGCAAAAGGGAATCCCATGACCCTGGGACACTGCAGCCATCATAAATATACTCATATATTTAGTTGCCAAGAATCTGAATTTTGATCACATGACCATGGCAATGCTTCATGTGTGAAAAACGGTCATAAGACACTTTTGTCAGTGATATTGTAACTTTGAACGGTCACTAAACAAACTGTTGAAAGTTGAGGACTAACTGTACATGAATGATTTTGCTCTTAGTTTAAAACTTCTTAAAGAGAATATGCCATTGATTCCCAGCAACGAAATTAGTCCTTTCAAAGCTCCATGTTTGGGGAAGAATATCACAGGGTCTAACACTGCCGGGACGGGGGCGCCGGTTGGGCTCGGGCGGGGGGAGCTCGTTTCTCGTGCGCCGCCGGGCCGTAAAGGGTGGGGGGGTGCTATACCGGTATTTCTTTAAAAACAAAACTAAAAACATAATTTTACTTCAGTAATAGCCCCGTAAAATACCATGCAAGTTAGATTTTTTTCAATCAATAATAACATAAAACCACTGTTTAGATTTTTTGGGTAATATTCATATGCTGTTAATCTCAGTTTTATCTAATATTTTGGAATTATAATTCTCAAGAAAAGAAAGATTTTATAACAACAGAATAAAAATTATGTGCAATACAATCTCAGTTTGAAGGTAAAATGAGCCAGATGTTTTTCAGTACTGATTTGCGTCAAGTGTGCTGCTATATTCATTTGTTATCAATTTGGCTTGACGTCTCCAAACAGTCAAGGTATGATCTATGGCATATCTGGAATTGTATGCTAACTTAGGACTCTGACTAGATATTCTAATAAAATTATCAACCAAACAAAAAAATTTACGGGAAGAACAAATCATGAATTTCTCTTTGCACATAAGGTTATACCATGGACAGGAACACTAGGAGCATCATTATACATGAGGATCAATGTTTTCATGCTAAATAAACCAGGGTTCAGCCACTTGACACCCACCCACAACATTACTAGGTAGCACTCATTGGACCCCAACCTTGATTTTTAAATACAATTTAAAAGGCCCAGTTCTTAAAAGATACCCAGTGCTCTTGCATGAGATCCTTGAAAAGAAATAACCCAAATCCAGGAAAATCATGGGATGAGTTATAGTCTTATTCTTTGGTACATTCACAGGCAGATGTTACCAACAAAATAGGCTAAATGAGATTAACAATAGAGGAAAGAACTAATATTTAAAAAGCATCTTATTGACTTAGGTAATTCTGGTGTATATGTACCTGTCCAAAATCATAAAATATTAAAATGTTGACATGCTTTCAATACTGGTAGAATTGTTAATATGCACAGTGTAAATGTTTACTTCATTAGTTGTTTTGCTATTTTGAATCACAATAAGCTTTGAAAGACTGTGTTCTCTAAAATGGTAATAGAATTTATTTCCATTTGCAGTAGCTTGTTTAAATCTAATGTTAACTTAATTGACTCTATTTCAATTTTGATATGTGACTGTCTTCCTGTCTTTTTCAATAAAAAGTCAAGAAGAGAACATTACAATGTTGTTTGTTCATTTGTAGACTCTTGAAATGTGTAAAAGATTAAAAAAATGCTCGGAGGTTAATTAATGTGGGTATTAGCCAAAAGTGAAAATGTTTTAATGAAATTGAAGCAGGCTACCATGCTGTTGTAATTGTTTTCTAGTGTTATAGGGAAATTGCTTGACCAAATTATCTGAAGGTTCTTCAGATCATTTACTGCAAAATTCTGCCTAGCTACAGAGAAAATTGAGGAATCAATGAACATTACAGATGAACTATAAAGGCTTATGAACATTTAAAACTCAGGACTGAAATCAGCTTAAGTGTAATGTCATCCTTTTATTTAAAACTTGATTGGGGATTATGGAAACAATAATATCACAAATATAGAAGAATCCAGGTTAGGAAAAACTTAATAATGAAGAAAGTAATGAACTTTTACTAGATAGACCAGGGTTCAAACTTCTAGACAAGCATTATTTACACATATGGCCTTTAACAGTTATCTGGTCCTTTTAGCTTAACTTACACTGTGGCTTACAGAAAATGTCATAATCTCATTTAGTTTCGATTAATAATGCAAAAGGAATTAAATGAGGAGAAAAAAAATCCTTAAAATTATCAAGCGAATTAGAATACCACAGATGGGTAATTGAATTGTGATGTTTGATCAGTGATGCCATTTTGTAGCTCCATTTTAGTCTGACCTCTGGACTGGCTTTGGAAGAGAATCTGCTTTGGTCACCCACTATGATCTTTCCTTACATACAAAGAGTTTTTGTGGTGAATAGAAAAGAATAGAGAATAGGGAATAGAGAATAGAAAATAGAGAATAGAGAACTGAGAGTAGAGCAGAGCAGAGGGGAGCAGAGCAGAGCAGAACAGAACAGAACAGAACAGAACAGAACAGCTTTATTGGCCAAGTGTGATTGGACACACAAGGAATTTGTCTCCAGTACATAAGCTCTCAGTGTATATACAACAACAAAGTACTATAAATCATAAGATACCAATAGGAGAAAGTAGTAGAAACGCTGAGCCTGTCCCAGCTTTTTTTTGCTTATATATTGTAAGGTGCAGCTGTGTATGACAAGAATAGTGTATCATCAATTATGCATACTGTGAGATTACAATCAGTTGTATGTGAGTTACTTCTAAAGGCAGTATGGAAATTTCAGACTGTCAAAAAGGAGCTGCAAGGTAATTAACTATGACTGGTCCATATGAGGCCAGTACTTTGTCATCTACACTAGTTACTTGTCTATTTTCAAGTCCCAAATGCTGTAATGTATCATTTCTTTAAAGTAGTTGTAAGTATAGTGATTGTGACTTAGCAAATGCACAAATATAAATTAACTTCTTGACTTTTTACCAAGAGGTTTGCTTCTTAGCTATTCCCCTTCATTCTTGTCCTTCAGGCCTTGATCATAAAACATTATCTTGAGAAGACTTGAATGCTTCAGGCTTCTTTCATATTTGAGGAAGCAATGAACTTCACAGTGTTGTCTTCCAAAGCCCAAGGTAGCTTGGGGTCAAAATATCTCAAGATTACTTTCATCCATCCGCCAGGGCTCTTCCTCCAAGGATTTCCTCTGGTTACCACAGCCAGCTGAAATAGAGTGAGAGGTTTCCAAAGCCTTCTCAACTGTAGGGCCCAATTAAAGAATATTCTCCCCAGGCAAGGGTATTATTTCTATGCATTTCAATAGTGTGTTAGTCAGTGGGATGTTAAATGGTCCACTTTGTACTGGGCCAATGTATAACATACTTAAAGAGTTCAGTACTGTAACTTCATGAATTTTCCCAAAAACTTCAGTTACTAGAAATTATGTTATAACTGATTGACATTAGGGGGAAAGCATTCAAAATTTGTGTTAATTCATGAACTGTACACCAGGATTTTAAAAAAAAACTAGGACTATTGTCATGAAGCCACATTTAAAATTAAAATAAAAATTGGTATGATTGGGTTCATTTGGTGTTCACGTTTAATGTCTAGGTAGTATAAATGCAAATAAGCGTATCAGGTTGTGAGCAAAATCCCAGAGAACCTCTTCATGTGCTGCTGCATGAGTGCTGTGAAGAGATAATATATGCATTGAACACAAGCTGTGTTGATTGGACATCCTTCTCCAGTTGAAGCTCTATCTGAAAATCAAACCATCAATCCTAGAACATCAGTTATGCTCCCTCATCTCCCCTCAAGAGCAATCTATTCCTTTGAGTCCTGCCTAGTCACTGAAGGGTGCTCATGGCAGTTCATAACAGTGAAGTACAAATTAAATACCTCCCAGAAACCATCACATGAAACCATTTTACCAGAGTGATGAAAATTATCTACTCGCTATGATATTCAGTACTTGGGATTTTATTTCAAAGCACTTCCTTCAGTGATAACTACATGGGTAGGAAGGCAGGATATTATGGTAGTTATGGTAGTTCTCCTTTTGGTCAGCATGGTTGGTGTTGGGGGGGAGAGGTTAAGCCCTCAGACCAGCTGTCTCAAACTCAATTTACCTGGGGGCTGCTGGAGGCAGAGTCTGGGTGAGGCTGGGCCGCATAAGGGATTCCACAAAAAAATGTTTAAAAAATATCCTCAAATGCCGCACTAATATTATACTTTCATATCATGGTGGGGGCCACAGGATATCGTCCTGCGGGCCGCAATTGGCCCGCGGGCCGTGAGAATGAGACCTCTGCCTCAGACCCTCACTTGTAGGGGTATCGTAGGGTCCAACTGTCTTACTTCTCCTGATGTCATCTACATCAGGGGTCCCCAACCACCGGTCCGCGGACTGGTACCGGGCCGCGGAACAAGCCTTACTGGGCCGCTGGTTGCTGGGCGCCGCCATCTTTTTGGTAAAAAAGCGCTTCCGGTGAGCTTTTCCGGGTAGAAAGCTCACCGGAGCGCTTTCGTCATAAAAGATGGCGGCGCCCTCGGTGAGCTTTTCCAGGTAGAAAGCCATTTCTACCGAAAAGCTCACCGGGCGCTGCGCCGCCATCTTTTTGACGAAACAGCGCTCCGATGCGTCACCGGAAGCGCCTTTTCGTCATAAAAGATGGCGGCGCCCAGTTGACGCCGAACCGGGCGCGCGCCCAGCTGATGCCGGAACCGGGCGCGTCGTCGAAAAGGTTGGGGATCCCTGATCTACATGACATTGCTGAGTGAGGTAATCTGCTGCCACAGGGTCTAATAGCATTTGTATACTAATGGTACTCAGTTGTACATCTCATCCTTGGGCCAATAAAACAATGCTATCAAGGTCATGTCCTAATGGCTGGAAGCTGTAGGGGATGGGGAAGAGCAGGCGTAAATTCATTACTGATAAGATGACATGGTTGACAGTTTTCAACTTCCCTGGTATCACGGACATGCCATCTTTTGTCATGGAAGGGCTACTTCAGACAGAACTGGGGCACAATGTTAGGGTCCTACTGATTCTCAGTCCAGCTTGAAAATCAATTAGCAGCTGTAGCCAAGCCAGTCTTGAACTATCTCTGTAGCGTGAATTCCACTTTTTTTTTCGGGCCCAGGATTTTCTTCTCACAGATAGTGTCACCTTAATCTCTTCATATTTAGACTGTTGCATGCCCATGTGATATCTCTGCTGTGCAGGCTGCACTGTTGAACTCCTGGATGCAAATCAATGTGTAGATAGAAAACTATAAAGCCCATCAAAGCATACAGGCTGGTAACCTGAGGGACTGCCTTTTTCCCATTGTTTCTGCCCACCCTACAAGATCCAGTAGAATCCAGTTCTCACCCTTCAAACAATGTCATCTAATGAGTGCTAAAAAGCATGCTTCCTCTATCATGGCACCGGCTCTCTGGCCCTGGGATGTGGTGTTGGGCTTTTTTTTGGATGTTCTCTTTGATGAAATCTTATGTTTGGTTTCTTCCTGGGGAACTGGAGGGGGAGGAACCACTGTTTGATTTATTGTAAGCCACAAAGAGTTATTTGAGTTGCACAGTTCTATAAATTTGATTAAATAAGTAAACAATCATAAATATAGCACCTGTATATGAATCACTTAATCCACATTTTCCCAAGCTCACAAGACCCTACCCAGACAAGATCACATGTGGACTTTAGCTATCAGTTATCAGGCATTTAAAACACATACCTCCTCATATGCAGAATCTTATTTAGCTATCCAGCCATTGCCAAATGACAAATGCATGCAGTGATGAAGAAGTCTAATCCAGGCTTAAGAGTATATGTTCAAAGCAGGAGACACATTGAACAGGTGGCAGCATAATGGTTATCTCTAAATCTTAATCATGAAGAGAAACATGATTTGGATCACGACCCTATTATTACTATGATTATGATTATGATTACTTACTAATACCACTTCTAATGAAAAGCCAAGAATAGGTGAGGCAGAAAATTACTTATAAAGTGGCTCAGCTGGAATCTAGCCATTTCAAGAAGCAATATTTTTCTTATTATCTTCTACACTGGACACTACTTCTACTAATCTGAATTTGTATCCTTGACTCCCTCCCAAGACTACTTCGAAGGACAGAGGTTTTGATTCACATAGCAGGATTGATAAAAGCAGAGCTCATACTTAAAAGAGCTGGGGGGAGTGGGGGTCGAGAATAACGTGGTTTGAAATGCTACAATTAGGCATCACATGTAGTTTAGCCTAGACCATTTCTGCTTCCCATAATGGTAGTCAATAGAGACATCACCCGCTGGAAATTCTGGTTTACCACTAATGGGAGTGCGTGTCAGGAAAACATATCATGATGTATTAGCGATGGCTGAGGAGTCTGAGTGAATGCCCATTGTTCATGGACATTACTATATTTTTCTTTAAAAGAACAAACTGTACTGATATAATCAGGGGTGGGATTCAAATTTCTTAACAACCAGTTCTGTGGGTATGGCCTAATTTGTGGGTGTGGCTTGGTGGTCATGTGACTGTGTGGGTGTGGCTTGCTGACTGGGGGTGACTTGGTAGTCGTGATTGGGTGGGTGTGGCTTGTATGTAAATATTGTAAATATTTATGTAAATATTGAATTTATATATATATATATATGGGCCACTTCTCCCCCACTCCCCAACCCCCTGAATACCACCCCTGACTGGGCCTCAGGGAAACCTCCTGGGCGAAGGCAAAGCAGTATGACAGCGATTTAGATGAGCTAGAAAGCAGAAATCTGACAGGAGGGGAGGGGCCAGCCAGTGGCACGATTCTCCAAACTTCACAGAATCATAGCAACCGGTTCTATAGAATTGGTCCAAACTGGTAGAAGAAGCCATTTCTCTGGATCTATATTTTTTTTCTGTTTTCAACTTTTTTCTTTTTTTTAATCTTTTTTGTTTTGTCTTTGTTTTTAATTTCTCTTTTCTCCCTTACTTTATCTTAGTTTGTATTAGTTTTTAATCTTCTTTTTTTAAAGTTTAAATAAAAATCATGCAGGTATAAATGACATAGATATAGGCAGTGGTGGGATTCAATTTTTTTTTACTACCGGTTCTGTGGGCATGGCTTGGTGGGCATGGCAGGGGAAGGATACTATAAAATCTCCAGTCAGGGGTGGCATTTGCCGGTTCTCTGAACTACTCAAAATTTCCACTACCGGTTCTCCAGAACTGGTGAGAACCTGCTGATACCTCATCTGGATATAGGTGTGTGTTATCTATATTAATGTGTCCATCTTCTTAAGAGGCTCTTGAATCTGGCAGATATGGTCAGGTAGCACAATTGAAGAGCTCTTTCATACTGGGAATAAGCCAAGATGAAGTCATCTTCTGTCAGCTTTCCCAGGTAGATCAGACAGAAAATGCAAACAGATGGGCTAATTCTACCTTATTGTAAGACTGCATTAACAGAATTTTGCAAGTCTGATAGTACAAATCTCCTGCCATCTCCCTGATAAGTTAGGGAAGTTTCTTTTTGAGTTTCTTTCTCTGCCCATTATGCAACTGTAGGCTATGCCCTCTCTTATCTGCTTGTTTCCTAGGCAGCATCTCTTTCCCCCTCCCCATGGGTGGTATTCAGCAGGTTCTGACCAATTCTGGAGAACCGGTAGTGGAAATTTTGAGTAGTTCAGAGATCTGGCAAATACCACCTCTGACTGGAGATTTTATAGTATCCTTCCCCTGTCATGCCCACCAAGCCAAGCCCATAGAACCGGTAGTAAAAAAAAATTGAATCCCACCACTGCCTCTCCCCCTCCTGACTCCCAAGGTCATTCCCACATAGAATCTTAGAATCACAGGGCTAGAAGGGATCTTGAAGGTCTTCTAGACCAACTTCCAGTTATAGAGTACCCAGGATTCCAGAAGTGAAGCTGTTCCATTGATTAATTTTTCTTACTTTTCAGAAAATTTTTCCTTATTGCCAGGTTGATGAGCTTCCACTATTACTTGTCCTACCTTTAGGTGCTATGGAGAATAAATCAACACCCTGTTCCATGTGCCAATCCTTCAAGCATTGGAAGACTGCTATCATGTCTCCTGAGCCTTTTCTTCGTTAGGCTAAACATATCTAGTTCCCTTAGCCGTTCATCATTAGTTGTTCTTTCTGGGACCTCAGCATCTTTATTTACATTGTGGTATCAGAACTGGATGTAGTATACCAAGTTTGGTCTTACCAAGGCAGTATTTAGCAGTAGTATCATTTCCCGTGATCTTTACGATATCCCTTTTGTTGATGCAGCCTAAAACCATATTGGCTTTTTTGGCAGCTGCAGCGCACTGCTGACTCATATTTAAAGACTCATATTTAAACAGTGATCCACCAGCATATCTAGAACCCCCTCACAGTTACTACTATTAAGTCAGGTACATCCTATTCTATTTCTATGCATTTTGTTTTTCCTACCAAAGTGCGGGATCTTACTTTTCTGACCATAGAACTGCATCTTGTTGGATAGGGTCCAATGCTCAAATCTCCCAAGATCCTTCTGAATCTTGAGTCTATCTTCACAAACGTTGGCAGCTTATTCTTGTCTGAAAATTGGATGAGTTCCCTTTCTATCCCCTCATCTAAATCATTTATGAAGATATTGAAGAGCACTGGGCCCAGGGATGGGATTCTACCGGTTCTGTCCACCTCTGTAAAACTGGTTGCTCTGAAGAGCAGCAAACAGAGAGTATACATAGAACCGGTTCTATGCACAAAACGTAAAATCACACTGGTCGGATCCCACCCCTGACCCTGCCTAAGACAGAACCTTGAGGTACCTCACTGCATGCTTCCCTCCATGTAGACATAGATCTGTAGAGGTCTACATGCTGAGCACAGTTGATCAACTAACTGTGAATCCATTTGGTGGTGGTACTGTCTATTCCACGTTGTTCTATTTTGCTAAGAAGTAGGCTCTGATCTACTTTGTCAAATGTCCAAATAGACTACTGTATATTCACAGCATTTCCCTCATCCACTAATTTAGTCACTTTATCAAAGAAGACAATAAGGCTTGTCTGGCATAATTTTTTTAAAAAACTATGCTGGTTTCCAGTAATCACTTTGTTGATTTCTAGATGCCCACAAATGATCTGCTTGATTATCTTTTCCAGGATCAAGCTGATTGGTTTGTATTTCCTGGATCCTCTATTTCCTCCCTTTTGAATATTGGAACCACATCAGCTCTTTTCCATTCCTCTGGCAGTGTCTCTGTGGTCCAGAAGCTCTGAAAGATACCATTCAGTGGGTCCAAGGTCACATCTGCTTTCTCCTTCAGTACCCTGGTCCCTCAATTGGTCCCAGAAACATACCATTAACCTTCTCAACCCAAACCTCAAACTTGCCACAGAGTAGCAATAGGACACGTCAAAGAATTACTGCCCATATTAATTGCATATCTCTCCAAATTGTTAAACATTTCTCAGTTCCTATTCTTAAGATTATGTAAGAGATTCCACAGAACCACTCCTTGGACCTATGGAGACAGAAGGTTGTGTTCTGTTTTTCCCACAAAGATAATAGCAGAGCAGGCTTCTCTGTGGAGACACCTTTCCTTTTTTTAAAATTAATATATAAATAAAAAGAAAGAGCAACGTGTTCAAAGTCCACGTGTTCTGTTGCCTGGTTACATTTCTTGGAGTGATATTCATGATCATCATAGTAATAGTCTTCTCTAATTTCATGATAATAGTGCTTTTCCCTCATAACATTACATATTAATTAGTAAAACTAATCAAAATTAATCACAATTAATAAGTTACAATAAACAACTCTGATCGTGAGATTAATCTTTCTCTTGTAATCTTCTAATTTCTAACTCCTGTTTCTCTTATTTAACCAATAACAGATCCCATACCTCAACATATTCAGTGGGAGACTCCTTTTCACTGAAGCTAGGCAGGGGTTCTTCTAATTGCTTGGTCAAATGTCTTGGAGTTTGATTCACATATATAGTTCCATGCAAACTTTCAGTTGCATCTACTCAAATTTATGTTTCAATGGATGCTTCAGTGAAAAAAAGCTGACAAAATGTCTACATGGTACTAAGTTAAACATTAGATCTTTTTGCAGATTTCTTTCTGGTACACTTTACAGTTTCAAAATGTGAAAATGGTAAATATTGCAGGTGTAGAAGCTCCAACTACAGTCGGCACCCTATAAATTGTCCTTTATGAGAAATTATAGAAATGTTCAGTTAGGAAATTTTATATTGAAGAGAATTAATAAAATTGAATGTAGGGTGATGGGATATTGCAAAATTGCTTCTCTCATCTCCTCTCATCCTCCTCGCCTGCAGCCCCTCCCCCCCACATATCCTCCAATCGGCTCTGGGATAATGCAGACCCTGTTAAAGACAATTAATGAAATGAATTGTGATGAAATGGTAGTAACCAGAAAGGTAACAATGATGGTGTATGATGTTGACTCTGAGAGGCTGACCACCAGAATGGTCCCAGAAATAGTTGCAGCTGGTCACGGGCAATGATCTTGGCTTTAAATGAACATATTTCCCCTTAAGGGAGAGCCAACTGAGTGTAGGGGAATTAATGTCCCAGATCAAAATGCAGAAAATAGTAAGATTTTCTTTCCTGGAAGTGAGAGTCCTAGTGAGAGTGGGGGCAAGTTAGAATAGAAACCGGATAAAAGGAAATTCAAGGTAAAAAGTTGGGGCAAATTTGGATTCAGAGGATTCAGAATCCGAACTGAGGTTGTTGACAAAGGGGATGCTCAGTGTGTAAGGCATTTGGCCACTGGAATTAGGGAAGATTTGAGATCACACCAGGAAGACGCAGACCACCTTCGAGAGAAAATGCTAGATGGACCACTAAAGAAGAAAAGGAGATGGAAATTTGATGCCAATCAAATTTTGTTCTTTGCATCTTCCCAGGATACTATATATTAGATAATTGAGAGCCTTGGCTCTAAGCTAGTGTTGTCAAGCTAATGTCTGACCGATCATGCCTCTCTTAATTGTGGAGGACAGGTTAGGTTTAGCTTGCATCACAAGGATTTAGTTGGACGAGTTGTCAAAAAGGAGAGATGGGACTCTTGAGTAAGTCAATCTGTGTTGTTTCAGGACACGAACTCTCATCTATATTGCTTAACATTCCAGCATCAACAGATAGCAAGGGGGGAGGGCGGGGGAAAGAAGGAGGGAGGGAGAGAGGGAGAGAGAGATCTTCTTACGCCAGTTGATGTCTATTAATAGTACAATTTGCCACAACATAGGAATAGAATGTAGTCACTTACACATAGCAGCATTTAGCTAACCTGAAATGAATTCTGAAGCTAAGCAGAATTGAGTTCATTGTTTGGATGGGAGACCACCAGCTAATGCCAGGTCTATAGACTAGACTGGAAGCTGTAACAAACTATTTCTGTTCTGTAGTGTTGTGAAGCAAACTTATGATTGTGTCCATGCAGTCATTAGTTATAGAACTCAACCGAAGAGTACTTATTAATATGTTCTTGCTAATTTTTGCTTCATGCAAAATTTATGAAGAAAATTTATGAAGGTTTATGATGAAATGTGGTCCGTTTTCTTTGTATTGTGAAAATGTTTTCAAAGCATTCGGATATTTCTCTTGAAAAAATGGAGGAGGAAAAGCATTTGTTTCCTAAACTAAACTTGGCGGTGCTGCTTCTATTCAGCCATGACATTTTGAATATTTCATAAGACAAAACCTTGGACAAAGGGACAACAGCCCTTTCTCCATCCTGGTGATGCTAATTTTTATAATGGGGACACTGTTTGAATCAAGCTAATCCTGAGTGGCCTTTTTCCCCCCAGGCTGCATTCTGTTCTTCAATTAGCCACAGTGAGAAAGTACTGTGTCCTGGGGGCATTGACATGTTTAATTTCTACAACATACTGGGAGGTTAGTTGCTGTGAGACAACTGGAACTGAACAAATTAAGAAACGGAGTCCAATTAATTCCATAATTAAAACCAAAAGCATAACAAAGAAATGGATGGAAATGATGGTCCCCTTCGTCTTCCAATAGACAAGTCTGACAGCTTAAGTCACACACATCTCATGGAATCAATTTCCCAGTTTGGGCTTAAACTCCTCACTGGAGCAGTGTATGGGGACAGGAGGTCTGGTTTTAACTACGAGAACCAACAACTCTGCCATACCGCACTCTCTTTGAAACAAGAAAGGCATTTGGACATTAATATCTAAACTGTTGCCTCTTTGGGTGTGACATATTCAAGATTGACTGTATGCTTAAATGACAGTTAGACCATCTGGTTCTTAGCCATTGTTTCCTCCTGCATTGATCAGCAGGCAATGGTGAGGGAAAGCTAGAAGCAATGCTTTTCCCTTCTCCTTTCGCAAATGTAGAAGAAACAGATGCAGTGCTTGTACCATGAGAGTATAAATAAAGACACCCAGAAGAAAGTAGTATAAGAAGGGGCCTTACACAACACCTTACTTTTTGTCCTAGTGATGAGCTCTCCACCTCAGACAAAACCTTTTCTCTACTTGCTATCTGTCCTTATGATATTTATAGATATATCTACTACAGGGGCAATTCCTGCCTGTCTCCATGTTCACACCAGTGTAAATTTGGCAAAATAGCAGACATTTCAAAAAAAAAATTCAATTTGTTCAAAGAACTCAGGAAGCAAGTATAAATTAATTTTAACTGGGAACCTTAGAACCCCAAATTTTAAGAGAAACTGAGCCTACATTAACTTTGGATTCACACACACCCTGACTATATTTTATATATGCTTCCATAGACATGAGCCTAAGCAAAAGCCACAGAAATTTCTTTGCCAATCCAGAGTTTAAAATGCTTATGTAAGATTTATCGACTCAATTGCTGTATTTTTTTCAAGAACTGTAACAAACGGTCAGGCCACCAGTTGTGGTTAACCGATATGCCAGAAATGTAATGAATGGTTCTTCAGAAAAAAAAATTGCCCTATTTTCTGAAAACCTAGCTTTTACATATGAACACCTCAAGCTTGATAAGTAGAATAAAATGGACGGTGAATCAAGAGCCTTGAACTTTTTAAGTTGAAAAGTGTTTTGGCAATTCAAGATGTAGTTGGTTTTGCAGGGGGTAGATGGGAAGAGACATTGTCCCAAACAATCCTGCAACATGGTGTTGGTAGAGGGTTGAATTTTGATTAACCATGGACATGAGCCATAGTAGACTGATCTTATTCAAACTCCATTTAAATGTTGTGAAAAGGAAAATGTTGAAACCAGTATTCTGGCCAAATTCCATTCTGGATAATTACATTCAGTCCACCTACACAGATTGGCAGCTACAGAGGAATGTACTGTGTTGTTGAAACTGTAGGGAGCCAAAAGAGCATGGGCAAATTAAATCACTGCATGAACAAAGGCTTTTGTCTTAAGCTTTCTCCATGAGAAATGAAAGATCCTCTTTTAAAAGAGTGACACCAGTGGAAAGCTTCTATGCTATAAATTCAAGACACACTCCTTTGAACTATAGATCAAGGTTCTTTACATGTCTCTTCCTGTTCAAAAAAGGGAAATGGAAGTAGATATGAAAGAAAAGTCTATTAGGCAAGGTAAGCACTTGACTTGCAGGGTGGGGAGGTCATCTCTGAACAAATCAGAGGTTTAGACAAGCAGGATTAAACTCTTGCAGGAGATAGGACTTGATTAACCATCTTAAAAATTAAGTCAAGGAGCTGGCAACCAGCAAGAAGTCTTTGAAAAATAGCAGTAACTTTTCTGACTGGCTTAGCTTAATTAAGTGGAAGAAAGATTGACAAGTAATTTGTTGGAAAAGAACATTATGGATACAGCTAAATGAAAAATGTCTTTTACCTGCAATTGTCAAGATGCTTTCCTTCTGTTTCCAGATGATTTACGTTAGTTTGTAAGTAAACAGGTGTGTTTAGATGTTGCAGTCACTTTAGAAATCTGCCATAGGAAAGAAGGAGCTGCATATAGCACCATCTTGTTAATACCACTAAGGAGTGTTTCACTTTCAGTGAGCTTAATTTACCTAGTTTCCTTAATCCTCTTCACATATAGAATATTCAAGCAAGTGTACATTTTAGATAGCAGATTCAATTGACCTGTATGGATATACTTGTATACAGTTGCACTGGTTGCTGTTTGATGTTTTATGCCACCAATTATGCAAAATTTGCCTTTATTGTGAAATGAGGGTTTTGCGTTGAGTTGGAGCCAGGTGATACCTAGTTAAATATCTCAAACTGCTTAGAGCATGAATGCAGTCTATGTCACATATTATAGTAATGAAATGTGCTTGTTATTGGCTTGTGTGTTCTTTGAAACCAGCTATTATTATTTGTATACCAACTCTAGTCAGTAATTTGTTCTCTAACATATCAATTAACATTTATTAATTACCAACATTCATTAAGTAACTGTCTACCTATCACATTAACTGGCCATTGTAATTGATTACTGTACTATTGCCATTGACCACGCCAGCCAAAAACTCCAAACCAAAACAAAAGAAAAATATCTCTACCAATGACCTCCCAGATTCCTGCACATGTTTCAAATGTCTTGAAACCATCAATGAAAGCGAAATTTACATCAAATGCCGCCGATGCGATCATCTAGCCCACCCTGCCTGCTTAAACGCAAACAAAAGCCTAGCTGATATAGTTAAAAATTCAGATACATTCTTTTATCTATGTCCATCATGCTCTCCTAAGCTAAACAAACTGAGTACCCTACCTGATGAAGTTGAAAGCATAGAATCACTAATTCACTCAATAAAAGAACGCTTGGCAACACGTTTTGAAACAACTATACAAGCAAGCCTAATTTCTCTTGGGGGAAAAAAAGCACAGATAAGTGAGTACCTATCAGTTCAAAATCAAATCCCACAACAACCACAACCACTACCTCAACTACAATCACAACTACAACCAAATATAACCACCAAACCACAGCCTCAAATAATTACTATCCCTTCCACAAATAATATCTCCTTACTCATCAGAGACACCATGGAACGTGAACAGAAATGTCCAAATGCCATCTTATTTGGACTCGAAGACACCAACGAATCAGATGACATCACCAAAGTTCGCGATATCATAAGCAACTCTAATACAACACACATCTCTCCTGAAGATATCATTGAAATAATCAGAGATGGCCATGGGTACAGATACAATGACGGCTCTGTGGACCCAAGATTTTGTAGAGTTGTATGCAAAAATGAGTCCAGTAAACGCATATTCATTCATACAATAAATGCCATTGCAAAAACCAATCCCAACCACAAAAAACTTTGCTCAAGACCAGACTTATCCATACTGCAAAGAATCCACTCCTGTGAACTCCACGCAGAACTCAAAAACCATCTAGACAATGGAGAAAAGGACCTATACATTGACTTCAGAGCTGATTGCATCAAAAGAAAGTCACACAACCCACAACTCCGCATCCAACCCCACCCCATCCAATCCAACATCACTCAAAACTAGGCACGCACACCCCTAACTACCTCTATTCCAACCACAACTGGCCTTAAATGCAAGCTACTCAATGCAAGAAGCCTTGTGAATAAAATACCTGAATTTCTCTTCTTACTAAATACGGCTAAATTCAACATTATATTTGTCTGTGAAACATGACTCAATGTATCTCTCCCTGACTCCATTACCACAGTAAGAGACTATCATGTTTACCGATCAGATCGTGAAATCTATAGAGGAGGTGGTGTTGCTATCTCCTATAAAAAGTCCCTACATCTAAAATACATCCAAGTTACCCAGGAGCTTGCTATTCCTGAGACCATCATCTGTGAACTGTCCTTAAATATCACATTTCGATTCTTACTATGTTACAGAGCCCCTGATTAAGACATCGAACATGCAAACAAAGCTAAATACACTACTAACATGGGCAGCATCCTGCCCACATGCTTTTATCTTTCTTGGTGACTTCAATCTACCTCATATTAACTGGATCCTTAACGAATGTTCAACTGAACCCACACATGCAACTTTCTACAATGCAGTAACAAATCTGGGACTAGCACAACTAGTAACCAACAACACTAGACTTAACAACTGCCTCAATCTCATCTTCTGCAATAGTTTGAATTCAATTTACGGAATACAAATTAAAGAACCCTTTTCCAACAGTGACCACAATATGATTGACTTTTGTCTCAACATACGTCCACACAAAAATCATCACAATGACAGAATCCCCAATTATAACTTCAAAAAAGGCAACTATGATCTTATAAACAACGATCTCTCATCCCTTGACTGGCAATTTCTATTCTCTGGATGCAATACTATAGAAGACCATTACAACATATTTTTACTTGAAGTCAAAAGAGTCATCAAACTATATGTACCATTAACAACTCCCCAAACCAGAAAAAACAAATTACCCAAAACAATAAGGAAGCTTCAGTCCAAAAAGAAATCCCTTTGGCAGAAAAACAAATCTGGTCACGTTGCCAACTTCAAAAGCTGACACAAAAATTTATGCCACCAGATAAAGACTGAATGCACCAATTATCACATTAAACAAGAAGAAAATCTTCTACGCACCAATTCCACCTGCGCTTTCTACAATTTTGTAAACAACAAACTAAAAGACTCAAGGTCCATCCCATCCCTGAAAGGACCTAATGGTAAAGACTGCAACGACGACACCATTAAAACCAACCTCTTTAATACATTCTGGCAGGACAGGGACGTCCAGAGGTGGAGAAGCCCAGCTGTGGCTTTCGATCACCTCTTCTCGCGTTTGGAGGGATCCCCAGTGGATACATGAAACCTGTAGAGCTTCGTGTCAGAATAGAGGACCCCCGGGTTGCTGATTGGGGGAAGGCAACTCCCCAGCAACGAAGGAAGAGCCTCTGAGACCAGCGCGATTGAGCCAGCCGCCAGCTAATGGCGGCTCCAAAGTCCGGTCTGTCACTGAACTGACGAAGCGAAAAGTGACAGCCTGAAAGATCCAAGCTGAAAAGGGCAGAAGGACTACAAAAGCTGTGAGTGAGATCGGTCTGACTCTCCCTCTTTCAGTGTGAGTAACAGTGGTGGGATGCTGGAGACAAGCGGCTAGAAAAGCAGTTCGAAAAGTGAAAGGGGGATTAACGCGGATAGAATGGCTCGACACTTAAAGTGAAAGTGTGGATTGGAGCGTTTGGAAGAAGATTGCTGAGGAGAGAGGAAGGCGGTGGGAACTTTAAGAAGCTCGGGAGTGGATTGCCATCTGGGATCAGCGCCTGAGAAGACTAGAAGACTAGGGGAGAACTATAGCTGCGAAGGAGGGCAGAGCGAGCTGTAGAGGGCGAGATAGCGACGCATTGACTTTTATATGTAAGGTCCTCTTCTTTGTAGCTACACTGCCTACAAAACTGATTTCCAAAGTGATAGATTTGAGACGGACACTCAAAGTGACTGTGGACTGACAATTGCTGGCAGAAAGGAAGAAGAGGGAAGAAGAAGAAGGAAGAGACAGACGGAAACCTGGTAAAGACTGTATGCTGAGCGCTGACAGCAATTAGTCAGCACTTCCTCCCCCTGCTCCTTCGGTGCGCCCAGGAAGAAAGACTATAAGACTACAACACCAGCCTCAACTCAGACTTGTTTTTCTATGGAACTAATCCCACAGATACGTGTTTAGTGATTCCCGAAATCTAAAAGACCCTTTTCTTCCCGCACCCTTTCTCTCTCCCTTTCTCTCTTAGTCTTTCCTTTCTCTCTATAATAATTAGAAATATAGATGTAAAGGCAAACTGCTTATTATAGTTATTATAGTTATTAGGGTTTACTGATTAGAGTCTCTTGAATATACAAAAATTTTAAGGTCTGTTAAATAGGGTTGACTCAGATTAACTGGAACCTTGAATATTAATTACATTATAGGATAAAGGTATAGACAGAGTGAGAAATTCTAGAGTTGTTTGCTAGCTTTAAATAAGTTTGATTTGATATGGTATTGATGTATTAGGGGTTAAATATAATTAACTTTGATATATGAACTTAGTATAGAGAATAATATATAATATATAATACATAATACAAAATATTTGATAACATTCTATTGTATAGTATTTGATAACTCTTTATTGCATTGGAATTTAAATTGCCTAAGCGACAAATTGGGCTGAAGATAGAGATCTAAAATAACTTGGTGTGTAAGCTTAGTAAATAGACTTGCAATCACACTTAAAGGGCTATTACATCGAATGGTGATTTGGGATAATATTCTTAACATTGTCCAATTGCAAAAACAAATCTTATCAGAGATGACTTCCACAACAACCACGGCCTTGAAATCGGGAAGGAAGAACACCCAGACCTTGACGACAACTTTGGCAACTGCCTCCCCAACAACGCAGAAAACTATAGAAGAGACCTTGACAGGAGAAAAACAACCGACCGTCACTAATGCCAATCTGCAAGCGACGCTATTATCCCTGCAAGAATCAATGTCTAGAATGCAGGAGATTATGATTAGGAACCACAATGAGACCAGAGCCGATATTAGCGAACTGAAGGAAGAAATGGGGAAATTAAAAGAGGAGATGAGAGCAGATATACAGAAAGTTGAAGATAAGGTTGGGACAATGCAATTGGCCATGGAAAGAACTGAAATAAAAATAAAAGAAATAGAGAGGTGGACAGAACGAGCGGAGAGGAACCTAGAAAGGACTGAGGAAGACTTTAAAAATGTTAATAGAGAAATGGAAGATTCCTTGGTCCAACTTGAGATGGACAGAGCAGCGGCATACCTAAGGTTCCAAAACGTGGAGGAATCCCAAAATGAAGAACTAGAGCAATTAATGGCAGGTTTGTTGGCTGAACTAGTTGAAAAAGAGAAAGATGACCTACTCAAAGAATTCGACGAAGTCTATAGGGTGAACACCAGTTACGCAAGGCGTCACAAGTGCCCAAGGGAGATCCATATCCGCTTTTCAAGAAGATGCGTGAGAGACCTAATACTTAGAATGGCCAGAGATGAGAGAATATTATATAAGGGCAAAGAGATCATAGTTCTTAAGCAGATTCCAAGAAAAGTGAGGGCCTTAAGGCAAGAATATAAATTTTTAGCTAACCACTTAAATAAAAAAGAAATCTCATTCAAATGGCAAATTCCAGAAGGGATGCTAATATCATGGAAGGGAAGAAAAATTAAAATAGACTCAGTAGAACAAGCACAAGACTTCCTAGAACAGCTAACAACCACGGAGGATCAACACACTAGGGAGGAAACCCAAAGGAACACGCAGGAAGATCGGAACTGCCATAGGAACAAAGAAGAAAGACTCATCCAAACTCAAGGGAAAGACAACCTACAACAAGAAAGAGTAGAAACATCCCCATACCAACCACAAGAAGAGAGTCGTATAATTACGAGACAAAAAGCGAGGCAGACTTAAGTAAATGGAGGAAGGAAGGAAAATCCTTTCCATCAATATAAACGGCCTAAATTCAAGAGCTAAAAGGAAGAGGATTCTAACCAAACTAATAAAACAAAACGTTGATATAATTTGCATACAAGAAACACACATTAGGAAAAGTGAGGAGAAATTTCTAGATTGTCCAAAACTGGGAAAATTATTTACAGCACCAGCAGATAAGCACAAAAAGAAAGGTATTGCAATATATGTGAGAGATGATTTAAAAGCGGAATTAATCTGGGCAGACCCTGAAGGAAGAACTCTGGTGGTACAAACTTCAATTAATGGCATTACATTTTTACTGGTAGTAATCTATGCCCCAAATGATGATCAAGGTAAATTTTTCAAACATCTCCACCAAAAAATAATAGATTTCGAAAAAGGCAATATTTGTCTGATTGGCGATTTTAACTCTATTGCTGACTACCGGAAGGATCATAGTAACATGAGTAAGAATAAAAAAGGAAAAAGAGAATTTTCGAAGCCATGTAAGGATATGATGAATGAACTGAATCTGGTAGATATCTGGAGAAAACTAAACCCCAAAAAAGAACAGTTTACTTATTACTCTAACCCACACAAAATTCGGACAAGAATAGATATGGCTTGGATAAATGGTGAATTAATTAATGAAATCAAAGATAGCAAAATCTTACCAAACGACTGGGCTGACCACAACCCAATTCAAATAACCTGGAGAGGTAGAAGAAAACCAAAGAGAAGATGGACTCTTAATACTCACTTAATAAAAGAAGAAGAATATACTAATAAAGTGAAAGAAGAACTGAACTTCTTCTTAAAGGAAAATAATAATGAACTAACTTCAAAACAAAATATATGGGACACAATGAAGGCATTTATAAGAGGAACAACAATCTCTTACAACGCTATGAGAAATAAAAGAAAGTATGCCCAACAAAGTAACTTACAACAAGAAATTAAGGATTTAGAAACCCAACTACAAAAGAACCCCAAAAATCAAAGAATACAGAATCAGTTAATAACAACTAAACATAAACTAAATTTACTGGAACAAGAAAAATTGGAGATTAGTCTGAAAATGACCAAACAAATTTATTTTGAGCATGCAAACAAGCCAGGGAGATGGCTAGCCCACAAACTTAAAAAAACGAAAGAAAAAAGAATAATACACCAATTAATAGACGAGAGGGGCAATTTGCAAGAGAAGATAGAGAAGAAAAAAGAGATCACTTTCAAATACTTTGGGAAATTATACAAAAATGAAGAAGTCTGTGAGGACAAAATAATGAAATACTTAGAGGAAGTGAACGATAAAGCAATTGGAGAGGAAGAGATAGAATTATTAAACAAAAATATAACATGGTCCGAACTGAAGTCAGCAATAGAGAAGCAAAGTAACAATAAAGCGCCAGGACCGGACGGGATACCTGTAGAACTTTATAAAACAATCATAGAACAAATTGGACCACTGATGCTGGAAGTATTCAATGAGGTACTCCTAGCAGCCAAGATGCCGGACTCGTGGAGGGGAGCCTTAATTTCGCTGATCCCGAAGGAGGACCTAGACCATAGACGTATTAATAATTATAGACCAATCTCGCTCCTGAATGCAGATTACAAACTATTCTCTTCTATAATAGCCAATAGACTAAAACAGGTTTTAAACACACATATCTATGAAGATCAAAATGGATTTCTCCCATTTCGACAAATTAAGAATAATTTAAGAACAGTGATAGACATTTCAGAATTCTATGAAGCCCATCCGGAAAAACAACTTGCATTTATGTTTTTGGACGCTGAAAAAGCATTCGACAATTTAAATTGGCATTTTTTAATTCAAAAAATATACAGGATGAACCTCGGCACTAGATTCTAAAACGTCGTCACTACAATTTACCACACCCAACAGGCAAATATTCTAATAAATGGGGAACAAACTGGCCCGATAAAAATAGAAAAAGGGGTAAGACAGGGTTGCCCTCTCTCTCCTCTGCTTTTCATATTCGCCCTAGAATCTCTTTTGACGTATATTAGGCAAAATTCGAGAATTAGAGGACTGAGGATTAAATCAGAAAAGTATAAAGTACAAGCCTTCGCTGACGATTTGGTTTTTTTTCTGGAGGAGCCCATAGAAAAAGGACATATCTTATTAGAAGAACTAGAACGATTTGGAGAAGTCGCAGGATTTAAAATTAATAGGGGAAAAATGAAATTAATGTCTAAAAATTTAACAGGAGACCAGAATAAAGAACTGGAGACAATAATGGGAATACAGGTGACAAAAAAAATTAAATACTTAGGAATTTGGCTTACTCCACAAAGCAAATCATTAAAAGAAAACAATTATGACAAACTTCTCCAACAATCCAAGAAAGATTTAGATTCCTGGAGTACATTACAACTTTCCTTATTGGGCAGGATTGCTCTGATTAAGATGAATATTCTGCCAAAATTTCTATATCTATTCCAGACAATTCCAATCAAATTAAATAATTTTTTTTTATGGAATTAAACAAGATAACACTGAAATTTATTTGGCAGGGGAAAAAAGCTAGGATTAATGTAAAAGCCCTACAAGATTTGAAAAGCAGAGGAGGGTTAGGCCTGCCAAACTGGGAAATATATTTTAAGGCAGCCACCCTACTATGGATAAAGGAATGGGTGAATATAACCAACAAAAGAACACTAATATTAGAAGGCCACGATATGCAAAAAGGATGGCATGCCTTTCTGTGGGAAACTGGGAAACCCAGGCAATCATATTTCCATAGGCATCTTATCAGGGACTCTGTATTAACCAATTGGAAAAAAGTACGTAAAAAACTCTATCTAAAAATACCGATTTGGCTATCTCCAATGGAAGCGATAGTACACCCTAATAATTTGGATATAACTAAAATGATTAAGTACGAAAATTTATTAGATCCACAAGGAAAACTGAAAACACGACAAGAATTACAAGAGCAAGGATTTATAATTGATCAGTGGGTGTACCTTCAAATTCATAGTAGATACAAACAAGATATTAAGGAATTTGGAATCTACAATAAATTACAGACATTAGACAAAATCCTATTAGGACCGAGCAAAAAAAAAATCTAAATTTTACAAACATTTATTAGAAACTGAATTAGAACAAGAAATTGTCAAAGGAAATATGATTGCATGGAGCAGAAACGTGGGACGGAGCATTACCCTAGCAGAATGGGAAAGGATCTGGAACAGGAACATTAAGATCACGAAATCAGCAGCTTATAAAGAAAACGCATATAAAATGTTTTATAGATGGCACTTGCCCCCTTCGAGATTGGCGAAGATACACCCCAACACGAGCCCCAATTGTTGGAAATGCCAAAGCATAGAAGGTACCTTCTTCCATATGTGGTGGTCATGCAAGGAAACCCAGAAGTACTGGCAAAAAATTAGGCTCTGGCTAGAGGAAATAACCAAGGAACAAATTGAGTACAAACCAGAGTCCTTCCTTCTAGGAATTTTCGATAAACAAATACCCAAAAAATCGAAGTATATTGTAATTCATATCTTAACCGCAGCCAGATTGGCATTCGCCCAATGCTGGAAATTACCTTCTATCCCCACTGAACATATGGCTATTCAGAAAATTTTACAATGCGCTGAAATGGACAAACTAACCCAAGCATTAAAAAATAAAGAATCCTCATCCTATTACAACAATTGGAATCCTTTGTATAATTGGCTAAACCAAAGATAGATCACCTCTAGGAAAACTATGGCCGAGGGCCTCCGAAGCAGAGATAAAGAAAAGCACTGCCGACGATATTTTTGAAGAAGAAAGGATCTTACAGACAGTCACAAAATATGGTTTTATTTTAACTGTTTTCCCTACTCTACCCTTCCCCTCCCTTACTCTTCCCTTTTTCCTCTCTTAGGCTTTCCTCTCTTTCCCTCTTGGCCTATGCTAAGGCCTGTTTGTCTTTTTGTTGTACATAACTTGTAGTTGTGTTGTGCTTTTAAAGGTAAAACTAATAAAGTATTTTTCCAAAAAAAAAAAAAAAGAAAGAAAGAAAATTACAGACCAATCTCTTTATGCTGTGTCACCTGTAAAGTCATGGAATCCATTATTAACCAATCCATCATCCTCCACTTAGAAACAAACAACCTACTCTCTAATAAACAATTTGGTTTTAGGAAAAACCTATCATGTACTCTGCAACTCGTATACACTGCAAAAACATATGGACTATACAACTCAATCAGGGCAAAGCAATAGACGCAATCTACATAGACTTCTGTAAAGCCTTTGCTTCAGTGGTACATGACAAACTACTCCTAAAACTAAAATCTTACGGTATCTCTGGACACCTGCATAACTGGATAGAAGCATTCCTGTCAAACAGACAACAAATGGTCAAAATTGGGAGCGTCCTATCAAATTCTGTACCTGTCAACAGTGGTGTCCCCCAAGGCAGTGTTCTAGGACCAACTCTTTTCATACTCTACATAAATGACCTCTGTGATCATATCAAGAGCAATTGCGTTCTCTTCGCTGATGATGTAAAGTTGTTCAATACCACAG